>NC_060078.1:36137500-36437500 GCF_922984935.1 Meles meles | reverse complement strand
GCTCCTATTTTCTAATTAAACAAAAGGTTATTTCTACTGTTAACATACCCATTTGTCTATGTGGGGTCTTACATAATACTTTTTGCCAAGCATGACAGAATATAAGAAATTATGTTCTGTGGCGGGTTTGTTTTGTTTTTTGTTTTTTTTTTTTTTTTGCTTTTAATTTTGCATGCTGAGTTGCTACTTAGAAAGCTCTGTCGGTTCATAATCAAAGCAAGACGCCATTGTGTGGAGAATTCATAAATAAACTTTGGCAATTTTTCCTAAAACATGATGAAGCAAGCACTTGGTCCTACCCTTTAGATTCAATCCAAGGGCAATGGTCTGTATTATTAAAGATATAGGTCAAGCCAGCTTGCGTTTCTCTGTCCTGTGGGATGTTTTAGAAGCTGCTGTCACATTACCGAGATCTGTTCTGTGGCTCCTAATTATTCCTCTTGGCAGCTTTGGATTTCAAGCGATTCCTTTCACATGTATGTAAAAATTTATAAGCTGTTTCATGGAAAAGCATGAGTTATTTCCTTGTTGTTTGTAATTGCAGAAGATGCCGATGCGAAAAGTGCACTAATTTCATTGACAAGGATAATGGCAACTTAATAAAATTTGTATTATGTCTTCTGCAAACCTCGATAATACTTCATATCAACATGTGAAGTTGTAGTTTTATTTCAATATAACTCTGAAGGCAGAGGGAGAGGGAAGCCAGGGGGAGGGAGAAAAGCGTAACTCCGAGCACAGGGTCATCATCCTCCTGAACACCTCTCCAAGAAGCAGGAGAGGAGGGGAAGGCATGGATTTCCTCCTCGTCTTCAAAATTTAATTTGGTCCAGAAACAGATATTAAGTTGCTGCTGTGTAAGAAGGACAGGAGAAAAGAAGCCGGGGTTTCCTGAACATCTAGTATGTACTTGGCACACTCACATAGGCCATTTCGTCCAGTTCCCCCCAAAATTCTGTAGATTAGATACATATATCCACAATGGTCTCATTGAGGAAACTGAGCACCCGGTTCCCACCAAGGAATTCCATTCTGATGTCGTATTCCGGAGTTGGCCTGACTCAAGCACCTTACCTTGCCCCAGACGGAGAGGAGTAAGCCCTGCTGTGACTTGTGGCAGCTTACATGCCTTCTGGTGGGAGGGGAAAAGGTAAGTCAACAAGGCAGTAGCAGGAGCAAATAAAACAAATGCTCCAAGAGCAAGTCCAAACAAAATCACCTAAGGGCTGAAGGATGGAAGAGAGTTCATCCGTTGTAGGAGAAAGGCAGAGAAGCCGGGACAACGCCTGATTTTTCACAGCCGTGTGAAGTATGTCGGGAAGGTATTAACATCACTGTTCGACAGATGAGAAAACAAAGACTGAAAGAAGCGAAGTGCCTTTCCCAAGAATTGATGACTCGCCCAGGGTAGAACACAGCTTTCCTGCCAAGATCAATGATAATAATATCCTGACTTTAAAATGCCTTCCCAATGAAGAGCTCTTTCCCCGTTCCTTTGTAACAACAGCCTGAGTTAAAATTCTGTGCCATCAGCCCTACCCAAGTAGCTGTATGACTTTTCTAGATTTCAAACTAAAACAAGCCTCTGCCTCTATAGGTGGTACCTCGCACGCAGCAATCACCGATCTTACAACCGATTTTTAATGATAAAGATATATAAGTCTCCAAATTCTAATAAAAAATGGTCATACGCACAGAGTAATATATCAATTTCTCATGAAAACACCACTTGCTTGTTTCATTTATTCTCCGTTATGTCACTAAATACCTGCTTCTGTATGAGGAAGAGATTTTAATAGATGTTTTATACCTAACAGGCTACAATTCCCCTCCTGGTTTTTGAATGGAGTTCTTTGAAGTTTGAGTCGGGTGTGGGTAGAGATGGGGAGTATAATTTCCTTTATATAGATGTAAAGCAGGAAGCTGAGTAAATTGACCCATTTTATCTGGCCCTTAATTCTACAAAGCCTGAGCCCCAGGTCGCTATTTCTCTATGCTAAGGAGCTGGATGTCTTTCTAAAGAACAAGCTTGTTCATCTCCACAACCAGCCAAAGGGTAGCCCATACTAATGTTGTAGAATAAGGAATAGCAGGTTGCAGAAACATTAGAGGAATTTCTCCAACTCTCTGTCTCATCTTGGCCTCTAGACAACAGTCCCAATGAGAGGAATCAGGAAGCTATTCTCAGCAAGTGACTGTCTGTAGGGATGGTTCCCACCCAACGAAGGAATGGTTCAAAGATGTTGTAACTGACCATGGTACAAGTGCAGCAAGTAAGAGAAAGAAAGGAGTACAGATTCCACATAAGTCTTCTTCCCAAAGTTGAGCTGTAGTACAAGGAAGGGGCTTCTAGATAAAAACTCTTTGAGAGACAAACAGAAGGCATTTAAGGGCTATGATTACTTGATTGCTTGGAAGATGGAAATGGAGTAACTGGAAAAACTAAAATGGCATGTACGGGAATGAATACATTATTACATCTCTTCTCTAGGGCCCCTTGAGGTCCAAGTGATTTTTTTAAGGTTGTATCACCCTTACAAACTGTAGGACTCCTGAGAGACAAAAATATCTCAGAATATATGAACCTGCATAATGTATGTGACACATATGCACAGGCCCATAAAAGGCTCATCCCTCCCCTCTCCTTCAACAGCCAACTTTCTGGTGTACATATAGGAGAAACATCTATCTGGAACATTCTAAGTCCTATTACTTAACTCCCTGGCTCTTTGGCTTTGGCTTTTTACTGCTTAATTAGAAAATAAAAGAAGGGCTGCCCATCAATTGCACACCCCCAATATTTTTGGAGCTATGGAAAAATCAAGTATACTATGGATATAGGGTCCCTTGCCAGAGGGTTTACGGTATAGTTGGATAACCTGATGTCAGAAGCAACTAGATAGTGATGAGTTGGAAATAAGAAGAGAGGACTCGTTGGGTCCTCCATTACAGAGTCACAATACAATTTGTCAAAGCCTATGAGAAACTGAGTTATAAAGTATATGTCACAGAGGAAAGAATTCTAGAAAGTAAGGCTTTTGGTTTCAGCTCAAGTTATGTCCTTGAGGACACCGTGTGACCCCAGATGTGTCCTTGATGACATCTGATTCATCCTTTGAGGTCCAAAGCATCCTCTTTGGCTTCCCCAGGCCTCTAAGGGTTGCACGGCACTTGGTTGGTGCCTGTGTTAAAACGCTTGGCAGTGAATTGAGTTCTTGGCGGACTGTGAGAGTCTCTAAGTCAGAATCCATTTCTTTTCTCATTTTTGCAATTTAGGCACCAGTACTGGGCCTGATGCACAGAAAACACTCAGCCCAACTTGAGTTAATAAGTAAAGGACAGGGGAGAGGATGGCTGCCATTTCAGATTATTTCTGTCTTCCTCTCCTGCGCCACTTGGAGTCATTGACAGTCTCCCACCATGTTAGGCTAAAGCGACATGAGATTTCTCCAAGGCGCAGCTGGTACCAGCTCCTTCCCGATGCTGCTAACTGGTTGGGGGTGGGGGAAGAGATGTTAGCATGATGTTGTTGTACTCCGCAGGCACAGCGCCGAGGCGCATTTTTAATGATTTACCAGTTCTACTTGACTGAGCCTGCACCCTGTAAGTGGATCATATGATCAGCGATCACAAGTTAAACTGCTTTTGTTGCTCGCAAGGCATGCATGGTGGGCTGGCTGCAGGCACCAGCGACTCGCACGCAGCTGTGTGTAAGACAAGGAGAGGTTACGTACAACAGGCAGTTAATGGCTCATACCAGCAAGCCCTCAACTTCAGTCGGCACATGCGGCTGAATTTTAAAAAGGTAAATGACCTTGCAGCTGGGATCTTTAACTATGTGCTTTTACCTATTTGTACCTGGATAAGTAAACATTTGCAGCACGCCAAAAGGCCCTGAAAGCACTATTGTAGCCATAGGCTAATCCCTTTCTCTCTGGATGAAAGACTCCAAAACAAACCGGGGGAAAAATCATTTTCTGCCTCAAGTAGCACAAAGGTAAAGGGGGGCAATGGTGATAATGACTTCCATTTGTTATAACTTTCAGGAGTCACCAAGGCTCCAGTCCTAACCAGCTGCCCATAGTTAGGATTCCACTTTCCAGGAGGAATGACAGAAACAACAGGCCCCCAGACAGAAAGAAACATTCTAGCCAGAGCCAGACAGAACTGCTTCTATCTCGCCAGCAAATCTGACACAAGAAAGCTGGAATGATCATCTCCACGCTTGTTCTACCATCCAAAAGGGTTCTCCTCCCAACTGCTGTCATTCAGGGACAAAAGAGCAGGCTTTTGTCTTTGTTCTCTTCTGCTTTAACTGCAAATCTGCAGATGACTATTCAGGTCCTGGAGCCTAGGACGCCTGCCACAAATTGCATCCTGCTCTGAGTTATCTAAGAACCAACATTTAACTCCTTCCTCCAAAAGGCCCTTCAGATACCTCCAACTGCAACTGGACTGCCAGAGCTATGTCTGAAATACTGGCTAACCACCCCAAATGCTTTCCAAAGAGCGGAATATTTGTGATTTACAATCTGAGTGGGAAGCTCGGTAATGCTGTTATTTTAAGAACTCGTCAATCAGTTGAGATTAAGATAACATTTATTGCAACATAAACTGAGATTGCCATGAGAACAGGCAGAAGGTATCTGTGGAACACTGGAGACATTTCACAGGCAATGAATCAATGGAGGGCAGTTCACTGGAGTGATAAGAGCTCTGGGCTCAGAGCGGAGAGCTTTGGGCTCATCAGTGGTTTGCCCCTCGCCAGCTGCCGGGCTCTCAGCACATCGCACCATTCCTTTGCACCTGAGCATGCCACCCCTCCTCTGACAACTCTGCTGGCATCCCTACTATGTGCCAGCAACCATACTAGGCGTTGGAAATAAACATACTGGGTAAATGATGTCTAGATGCCATTCATGTATGCTTATGCAAATGAATTAATAAGAAAACTTGCACTCTGAGGCTAGCTACCATCTGCTGAACCAAAGTAATCTTTAAATGACCAGAAATATTTTCTGCCCTGCGATTCAGTTAATACGGGTCAGCCTAATGGGGTTGGTTTATATCCATGAGAGAAAACAGCACTCCTTGGTCCAATATACAGTTTTAATAAACTTTATTAAATTTCCATTGATCCATATGCAAAAATAATTTGTTTACAACTTGAACTCAGCCTACTAAATGGTGCCTAACTCAATTAAGGGGAGAGGCTGAGAAACAACAGCTGTATGGTTATTAACACATTATGCCATTAAAAACATTAAACAGTTGGGTTTAGTGAAGGAGTCAAAGTTAACCCCTTGAATATCTCCAAACTAGAGACCAATTTGACAAAACACTTCGCACCAAAGGAAACCAGAGACTTACAGAGGCATCTCTCAACCTTCCGAATGAATCTGTAAGAGCAGAACAAGAGCTGACTACTGGCTTTGCTGCACAGCCTTCCAGGGATTTCCTCCAATGTGCCAGCTAAGTCTCAATGGAGTGATGACAAGGGGGCGGTAGGGTTTAGAAGGATGTCGTATTAATAAGTAAACTAGCTATTCAACATATTAATATGCTTTGTGTAGGGCCTTATACTTTTGGTACTTAAACAAATTGGTTTCGGTCTTGTGCTAATGAGGCGAGAGTCAACGTACAATCCTTTTTAGCCAGTTGGTTCTGTTCTGTGGTCATAGGTATAACCCAACCAGGAAGTCACTAACAAGTATTCATTGAGTACCAAGTAAGGCAAAGGCCCTAATCCCAAGTTAGATTCTGTGGAGATAGGGAGATAAAATTAAGAGCCACGAAAAACTTAGAACAGCTAAGCACTCTATATTATGATTGGGAAAATGCACATGCGCCTAAAGAAAAGTGATGGATAAAGCTTCAGAGAGGAGGCTGGGAAGGAGATAGAATGGCACTTTGCTTTGAAAGTCAAATACCAAAAAAAAAAAAAAAAAAAGTCAAGTACAAGGAAAAGATGAAGGGTCAAGAGAGCATCTGAAGGTAGGGCCTGAGAAGAATGGGAAGGTGGGGTGTAGACAGCGGGAGCAAAGGGAGCAAGGTGAGAAACAATAAGGGGACCCCTAGTCCTTTCACCAGCTTGATTATAAGAGCTATGAAGGGCCCCTGGGAGGAGAAATGGAGCTGACCAGTGCAAACCTATCCCACCACTGTGAAAGGACAGTAGAGGTCATGCCCACAGAGGTTGGAGGATCCGAGAAGTGGGCGAAAGTTCAACTCTTAGAAACTCAAATGTTGCTTGGTATCCAAGTGAGTGACCACTGGATTCTCCAAAAAAGGAAGTCTGTGTGACAACCTGAATACAAACAAGGAGAGGACTGAAAATATGTGGGCAAAACTTGTCACCCTCAGCACCATGATAAATGTGAGAAAGCATCTTTGCCCCCTATGAGGTTGACCTGTCCAGTTTCTCACAAGGCTGAAGAGGTCTCTTTGATACCACCTTGCTTACATGGTCCTCCAGCTCTTCCAATGCAGTTGGCATTCATGTCTTGCAAGACAGTACATCATCCTGTTTCATAAGATCCCGTAATAAAATTCCCTCTCTCCACTGTGACAAAACTTCCCTCCCTGTACTATTATCCCACAGACCTAAGTTTGTCCTCCGAGCTACCCTACATGTCCTCACCCATATGATGATGTTTCAACTATTAGAAAGAAGATTCAATGTGTCACCCTCATCTTTTATATTCTAGGTCAAGTATTTACATAATACTCAATAGCCTGGTCCCTCTCCATTAGTTTTTCTGTTTTTCCTAAAACATGAAACCCTACACTAAACTTAGTCTTCTAGATGATGTGTGCACTGAGCAGATCTCAAGAAGACATTACACCCAACTTGGCAAATCTTCTCTAAGCTATCTCAAATGGTGATGCACATCATATCACAAGAAGAATATCCCAATACTTTTGATGTGGAACACTGCCAGCCTAAACCTTTCAAGCACATGCTTCTATAATTGATTTCTTAAATATAAAGCTAGAACTTCAAACTTACAATTCTATTCAATTTTGTCTGGTAGGTGTCAGGCAGTGTTTTAGCATGCTGAGACCACTTAGAACTATGATCTAAAACCTCTGGTATGTCTTGACCTCCCTGACCATGTATTTTTAAAGTTAATAAGCAAAGCCCCTTTTGAGCTCCTTACAAATTATTGATAAAAATGTTTTAACAGGTCAGGGAAAAGGACAAACTCAAGTCTGAAGCTAAGATACATGGATGAAGCCTAAGACTTAGGAAAGGAGATAAGACATTTTACAAATTCTTTGGGAAGGGTAAAGATAGCTACCAAGAAGTGACCTCACTAGTTTAAAGGTAAATACTTAGATGAACAATGCTACTGTTCTCCTCCTCTGAGGGTTTTGGGTACGAGGTCAGGAGCAATGAGCAAACCCAAGAATTTCCAGTGTGAACTCTCTCAACTTAACCAAGAAATTTAAAAAGACCAACTGAGAACTATCCAAAATAGCCTATCCCTCTTGGAAAGATGCAACCTATACACAAAGAAACAGAGTTCACCTTGGTCACTGGCCCAAAAACCTAATACTAAGTTTCAAATGAGTTTTTCCCCAAGACATTGCTACAGGGATTTATGACCAAGCTTCTGCACAAGTAACCCCCAAATACCCATGCTTATCACTCCCCTACCACTAAGGTGGTAATTACTGTAGAAGTTATTAAGAACTTAATCCAGAACAAGATCCAGAACGACTCCCAAGCATAGCACTCCTCCTGAAAAATGGCTGCCATGACAAAGAATACAGAGCATGAAGGTCAGCTGCCTAATTATGAATGAGTGATATGAAGCCAAATACTATGATGTAACAACAAACAGACAGTATATAGATTTAAGGGTCCCAAGTTACATCTCAGAGATCAATGTGAGGGATAGATGGTCACTTCAACATTTTTCACACCCCAGCTGGAATCATATATCTGAGAGATATGGTAACATGGGAACTTTACAATGTTTGCAGAAATCATAGATGACCCTGTCACGTGTGGCCAATGGCTCATTAATTTGACTAATTACAAAGACTTCTTACCCTAATAGTTATCACCCTCAGCCTTGAACTTGAACCAAACCACATGTGTGGTGAAACTCCAGGAGACTTATGAAAGCTAAATTATGATGCCACCGTATGCCATAGCTATATAGCTATAATCACCTATATGACACCACTAAGGAGATACTGAAGAGTAAAAGTCTGAAATGACATCAGTACAAAACATGAGATCCCAATTGTATAATTCTTCACATTTTTCTAAGTGTGTCAACAAAATTGCCTTTTTGGTCACCTTACAAATCCCACAAGCAATAGCAAGTGAGTGTTATGCTCTCATTTAAAATACATGGGACTAGAGACATATGAAAATACTTGCCTCAACATACACAGTGATAGGGGCACTTGGGTGGCTCAGTCAGGTAAGCATCTAACTTTTTGATTCAGGTCGAGATCTCAGGGTGGTGAGATCAAGCCCCATGATGAGATCCATGCTCAGCAGGGAGTCTGAGATTTCTCTCTCTCCCTTTCCTTCACTTTTCCCCTCAACACTCTCTCTCAAACAAATAAACAAACAAACACAGGGATAGAAACACAGACTATTGTCCCAATTCTTTGACTTCCAACATTTTAGAGTGGACTTTTGTTTGATGAGGTGGCCTAACCATGTTTAGTAATGCCTGGGCTGGCTTGATGCCGTTGGGAGAGAGAGCATGGAACCTATCTATATTAACTGTGCAATGACGAATCCACAGGCCGACTGTCAAGCAGGGCTTTCTGAGTCAGTCAAAGCAGCAATGTGAAAGAAACATCAGCTGAATCTACCTATAACACAGGAACAAAAGAAGTGCATGCATTAAGAGTCATAATGTGACATCATGGGCACTTGTCACCAGGAACACCATTAGTTGATACAAATGGAAGTAGAGCCTATCATTACTTCATCAGTCTACTCAATCTTCATTGGAAACAAATATACACAGATTTGCCATTACATTCCCAGCTACAACATGAATAAAGACACTGCACATCCAGCAACATTTCAAGCAAATGACCCATTATAAGGCAACAATTTGACCTGAAGCCACTCTGCCAGGACCCCTGGGACTGAAAGCATTATGGGGAAAAAGGCTGATAGGATCCTAAAGATCTGGGTTCCAGGCTCTGCCCTGCTGCCTCTCCAGCCTGCAGACTTGGTTGGGCGAGTCATCTTATGGCTCTGAGCCCTCCTTTTCACCTTAGCAAAAGAGTGGTTATAAATATCCCCTTTCATTCCTTCAGTGATTGCTATGAAAATTAAGTGGGACACTGCACTCAAAGGCTGCACACATGTCATACAAACAGGAGAAACTAAAATGCAGCCTTATCTCTGTGACTGTTTAATGCAGGCTTCTGGGCAACCTCGTGTTGACCTCTCCTGGCCTGCACCAGATAATTTAGTGCCACTATCATCATTAGTAAACATCTACTACTAAGCCCTGCTACGGGCTTAATCACAAATTGGCATGTATGGTTCATGGATATTTTCATGTGTGTACCTCTGGTCTTCCTTACCCAATTGTATGCTCATCCACAGGCAAGAACCTGTACGCATGCAGGTATATATCTGAATATTACCACCTTAGCTCAGTAAAACAAAGAGTACATAATAAACTCCTAATAAAAAGGTAACTTGCTCATCTTAGAAACCAATCAAAGCTAGAGAAGTAGAAGGGTGGTAAAATAAATAGAAATAAATGGAGAAATAAAATGAAACTCTTCCTTGTGGGAAATCTTAAGACTTTTTTTTTTTAAAGATTTTATTTATTTATTTGACAGAGAGAGATCACAAGTAGGCAGAGAGGCAAGCAGAGAGAGAGAGGAGGAAGCAGGCTCCCCGCCAAGCAGAGAGCCGGATGCGGGACTCGATCCCAGGACCCTGGGATCATGACCTGAGCTGAAGGCAGAGGCTTAAACCACTGAGCCACCCAGGCGCCCCTTAAGACTCTTTTTTAAGGGATGCGCACAATAGCAGCACTCCCCTCTGTAATCTCATATAGAAGGATGTTTAAATACAAAAAAATACCTACCAAGGGTCTTAATCAAGCTATTCCACTTAAGAGCATTAATGCTAAGTATGCAAACGTTCACCTGACTGATCATTAAGGTATCAAGAACTAATTTTCCTCCTTTTAAGAGCTTATATGTCACATCCCACCCCTTGGGCCTTCCAGAAATGCATTTAAATGCCTAACTGGGAGAAAGAAAAAGCATTCCAGACAGCCAGGTGTTAGTGATTCAGCCATTAAAACTTCAGTTATAAAATATCCCCCACAATTGTAAAACATTTCAGTCATTAGAAGATCATAAATAGATTAAGATGACATTTTAAATTATTATGACACCATGTGTATAAAATGTACATTGTTCATCACAATATCCCAGATGACTGTGACTCCGATTATCTGAAGTTAAAGATAAAGTGCATGTGTTATTTACTTTGAGATCCAAAAGCAAAAGACAGGGAGGGAGGAAGGTAGAAAAAGCAGATAACCAAGTGGAAATTGTGAATGCCACATCCCTCCTGAGGCAGAGAAAGACTTTAGGTTCACTTTGCAATAACCCTCATTTGCTGCTCCTTGAGAAAAAAAATAAATAAATCCTGTTTCATTTTTAGAGGATCAAGCTGGAAGATAAAAGAAAGTAACCCCAAAATCCAAAATTTTGAAACTATCACCTAAAATGTCATGGTTCCTGCTCTTCTTTGAGCTAAATGAAAGGTTATAATTACAGTTCAATATTGATTTATGTCTAAAACTAGGAAAGTAGCTCATGACTCTTTTTTCATGTCACACATACCCACAACTACCCCTCAACGCCAACTCATCACTCATATTTGCACTACTACTAAATGTGCAAAGCATGTCTCCTCCTTGAAGGTACGGCTTCCCCTTTTCAGGGAGTGTGGCAGCTTGCTCTAAAGAAGAGAAGTCCACCTAACCACCATCATCAGAAGAGAGGACAGAGTCCCAGATGACCATTTCATGCAGAAGACAAAGAAACCTAAACTTCATAATTACTTATAAAATAGTCATAAAAATCAATAATATAAATATTTCAGTCTTACTTGCAAACCCATGTTTTGCAGCCAACTCTTACCAAGGAAGCAAATTCTTCTTAGGATTTAAGTTAAGTATTTTAGGAAATATGTGCTAGGGCTAATGTACCTAACTTAAATCTATACCAGCTGACTCACATGAAGGATTAGGCCCATTAATGAGATTGTAATAGGTTGTCAGCTGTTTGGGAGTATTCAGGACACCCTATAATTATGTATGTGATTCTGCTATGTTCATTGATAACTCCTTCTGCCAAGTTGGCAGAGGTAGATATGTGTGGATATGGATCTAAGCATACAGTTAACAATGGATACAATTTAATATTGTCCTAAGAATTTTTTTTAAATGTAATTAGGACAAGGAAAGTGAAAATGGCAAGGCATCAGAAAACCCAATATAAATATTCCCCTTCAAAATTCTTCTCTCAGAATCAATCTATGAAATTTCCCCCATTCCTTCCTAGATTATCCTGTTCTTTGGAATGATTGTTCTCAAAGAGTATTCAAAACCTAAGACATGAGATCAATAATGTGGACCCATCAGATGCTCCAAAAGGATCATGTTAATAAACATAATTAAAGGTCCATTCATTGGGACAATTATTCATCTATTCCAGCTTGTTGGTCCAGGCAGCACTTTTGAAAAATAACCACCAGATGTTTTGTAGATTAAGGGAATTAGAAGACATCAGATCCAACACTTTCTGAAAACTGGACTGAATCTACTAAAATACCTTCTGTAATAAGGAGACAAGACACTGCACTGTATTAGGGGAGGAGTTGAAATCTACTTCCTTGTAACGCCATGTAGAGTAAGGCAAATCCATTTCCATAGATCCCTGTACATGTTTTCCTTATTACAAACATTAAAGAGGAGATGTTGAAAAAAGAGAAAAAAAAATACTTTGCAAATAGTCATAAAAGAAGGTGACCTCACATTCTCTAAGGCCGATTCTGCCACTCTGATGATTTGGCATGAATGGCTTAAGCCATCACAAAGAGACGGACTATTTTTCTGTCTCTATATCTTAAAGGCTTGGGAATAGAAAACGATTTAATAAAGCCTGTGCCCAGATTTTGTTTATTTTCTCCAAATTACTCCTTTATTGAGGAAGGCTACAGAAACACCCACTTCCCCACTATAGAGGCCGAGTTCTCCCCATTGTGGGGAAGGATCCCAAAATCTTGAACTTGAAGTTCATACAAGTCTTTCCACCATTATACCTCTTTCCTTTAGCTTGGACAAACCATTAGTAAATAATTCATTCTCAAATAACTGAACACACCCTTGCTGAATGTCCATCTTATTAAATATCTTTTATGCTTGTGCTGATAACTGCCTCCTTGTTGGAGAAAATCTATGCTTATATGAGAGCCTAATGGGCAGAGAACATGGCTTCATTTGTTTTTCATGGAGGATGGCCCATCACCATATTTCCTGATTGACTCTGGCTTTATACAGCTCAAGCGTTTTGTTTGTTTGTTTGTTTCCCAGAATGTCTTTCTATCTAATACACAAGGGAATAATACACCTTTATCCAAAACAGAGATTGCCTAGTAAGAGCCAGAGTATCTACCTATGTTGTAGTAACATGGGTTCGGGGGTTGGCAAATCTGGTCATAGAATTTTAAAAGTTTATAAAGAGTTCTACCCAAATGAATGGACTGGAAATTACATCAGGAGCCTGAGCTCTTTGAACCTGTCTTGATTCAGGGCTGATTTTCTGGTATTTCTCCTTTTTCTAATACAAAACTAATCCTAAACCATTAATTCTGCCACAGCAAGGAAATTCAAATGGAATTAAAGTCCATATAGATCTGGCAGGCCTGGTTGTGTCTGGGTTTCCTCCAGAGGAGATTTATTTGCTGATCTTATTATAGAGCTCAGAGAGCAGAATTTTAGTTTTAGCAATGACTTTTTCCTCCCTTGGAAATGAGTTAACAATGGTGTCACCAGAGAATGTTTATGAACACAATGCTAAAAAGCAGATCAAACAAAACACATTTTATTTCTGCTAACTAAGAATGTATTACCTTTCCTAAGAGGGGCAGGCTGGCACGATCTTATTTTAATAAATATTTTTGCTGTTATTGTTAAATGTTCATTACCTCAGAAGATACCAAAGAATCTGCAGGATCTCTGTCCTTAGAGCAGTTCTGTTGAGCATCTTAGATTAGGATAACTAAATCCATAACGCAGGGCACAATACGCCAGGTTACATGAGGGTAGCATCTAAGTAGTTTCTCAAAGAATTCAAAGACTGGTGGCTCAGTCGGTTAAGCTTCTGCCTTTAGCTCAGGTCATGATCCCGGTGTCCTCAGATCAAGCCACACTTTGGGCTCATGCCAGCGGGAAGCCTGCTTCTCTCTCTCCCTCTGCCTCTGCCTGCCACTGTACCTACTGGTGCTCTATCTCGCTGCCAAGTAAATAAATTAAATTAAAAAAAAATAATTCAGAACAGGGTCTTTATGGAATCCAGAGAATCTAGCAGCTGAGCAAGTGTTCCTATAAAGATGGACTTTGGTCTAAGCTTTGAAGAAAGGATGAATTTGGACAGAGATCCGGGGGATAGGACTAAAATCATATGAATGAAGTAGGCCTAAACACACCAGTGTGCTGGGAGTTCCTTCTGCTCAAGTAGCTACTCGCTCTGGAGTAGGAGTAGGCGGCCGAGGGCCGGAAGCTCTTTGGAGCTGGTCTCACCCTTCACTGCAGCTTACCCCACTCTCCCTCTGGTTTCTCAACAGAGCTGCCAAGAAATTCAACATACTGTTACCTCTTAGAACGAGGTTGGAAAACTACTGCCAACACCCTCATTTAAGAAATGTGGGGGGGGGGGGGGGTGGAAAAACCGAGGCCCAAAGACAAGAAATGTCCAAGCCCAAGGTCACTAGGCTGGTTAATGGTCAGGCAGGGTTTAGAATCCCTTCATCCAAATTCCAGCCCATTGTGCCTTCTCCCGCCCCACATGGGCCTTTGCTGCTCAGGCTGACAAATTAGGCATCTTAAATTATATGATATGCATCTGATAAAGAATCGCTGGTAGGGAAGTCTTCATTGTCTTTTCACCTTCCATACTGTGTCAAATACCGATGTTTATAGAATGATGGAAGAACTGGCATCAGGAAACGTTTGCTGTGGCAACTCTTTGAATGTGGGCCAGAAAGAGAGTAAAAAGCCTAGGGTGACCTACCTCACATCTACATTGCTTCCCCAATTAACTCCAACAGACTTTGTCTGGGATGAAATGATTTAGTCTCAACGCAAGGTCAGTCCCACATATCCAGAATAAAGATTGCCAAATATGCTTATTTGAGCTGAATTACATTTGGTAGTTTAATAATATGAATTTACTGCCTTTTCAAGAGGGACTCCAGCACTGGGGAGAACTTTAAAATGTATCACACTTAAAACATAAAATTAAATTCAATTAACTTTTATTGGGAGGCTAATACACTAGTACCCTAGAGGGAGAGACGAAGCTCTCAGCTTTCCCAAGATTTTCAAGCCATGTCCCTGGAATCCCAGCCAAAGATACTGGCCTGGCTCACCCCCTCATAAAGAGCTTCATGGGTGAGTTTAACATCTGTACTCAGTGGAGAGGACCATGACTATAAGTCTCCAGCTAAAAGACACTCAGAGGCATAAAACCTGGAATAATAAACAGACAGAAAATACTACCCAACTATCAAATAAAAGACAAAAGCCGACACAGGGATGGAAGCATGAGAGGGTCCCAGAGACCATATGCTCTTCATTAAACTTTCCTATCTTTGTGCTATCATGATGGAGGTTCCCCTATTTTTAAAATATATTTGGCACAATTAAACATTCACTGTGACTTATTAGAGATTAAGCCAAGATGGTCCCCATTGCTCCCCTTAACGCACAGATACAGTTGGAATTTGTAGACAATAAGACAATAATTACTGCATAGAGAACAAGTGATGCTATCAGCAGGTTGGGCTAGGGAGGAAACTGGATTCTGACCAGACTGAACACCTATATGCTGAAAAGAGCATGAAGTCATCTCACTTACCCACATGTGAAGTACTGTGCTAAGCACTGGGGATTCACAGGTAAATGAAACAATGATCACTGCCCTTATGGTACAAAAAGAGAACGGGAAGAATACAGAAATCAAAAAGGACACTCCCCCCCACAAACAAAGAAAACCCAATATCTCATTAAAGTCAGGGTCAAATTCTGTACAGAGCTGGTTGGAATCTGTCTAAGACTGTATTCATCTCCTTTTGCTGCTGTGACAAATGAGCCCAAACTCAGGGGCTTCTACATGAGTCTATAATCTCATACTTCTGGTGGGCAGAAGGCTGACATGAGTTTTACTACACAGGAAAGCAGTCAGCAAGGCAGTCTCCTTCTAGAGGCTCTAAGGAGACAACCCGGGTCTTTGCCTGTTTTAGATTCTCATGGGTGCCTTGTCTACGAGCTTTCTTCCTTGTCCTGTGTCCCCTTCCCCCACCTTCCAAGTGCTTCACTCCAATCCCTGCTTCCTTATCACACCACTTCCTCCACTGATCCTGACATCTACCTCTCAATTCCTTCCAGAAGGACTACCTCAGACCCACACATGTAATCCAGGGTAATCTCCCTTTCATAAGACCCATAACTTAATCACATCTGCAAAGTCTCCTTTGCCATGTAAGTTAACACTCACAGATTCTGGGGATTGGGACATGGTCACACTTGGGTGATCATTTTTCAGCCAACCACAAAGACCAACTGTAATACCCCAAACTGTAGGGAAATAGAAATGATCTGAGCTCTTGAGAATATGACCGGTGAGCAGAGAAGTGGTATTCTCTGCTTAATAATATTCATATTCCTATGATACTTGGGTGGTTCCGTCGGTTAAAGTGACTGCCTTCGTTCAGGTCATGATCCCAGGGTCCTGGGAGTGAGCCCTGCATCCAGTTCCCTGCTTCTCCCTCTCTCTCTCTGTTCCTCTCCCTGATCGTGCTTGCGTACTGTCTCTCTCTCTAATAAATAAATTCAAAAGATAATAATATTCATACACCCTACCAGAAGGCAGTGAAAACCAGTGGTTAAGAACACGGGCTTTGGGGTAAAATACACTATGCTTTCAATACACCTCAACTCAATACCTGAGGATGAATATAGTCAAGTTAACCTCTCTAAACCGCACTTTCCTTATTCCCAAAATGGAGAGTCCAATAGTACTCACTTTGCACGTTTGTTACGAGGGTTAGTAAGATGATACATATTATCATGCCACACTTACTGTGGCATGCACTAAGCACTCCATGAAAGTTATTATTGTGTAGTTATTACTTATTAAATCACTGGCCACCCAGCCTGGACTTGAACCTATGGCTGGGTATTTTGGAGGACTCCATGGGCACAGATAAGTGGAATTATCAGAATGCTCTTTCCCTACTTGAGATCCAGTTTGTGCTGGGAGCCTTTGTTGTATACACCTTCTCCATTTCCCAGCTAGAAGTACTGCCCACACCCCTTTCCTTCTGACCTTCAAAAATGTATCTACCACCCATTTAAGAATATCACGTTATGTCTTGCCACTTCTAGTTTGTTATTTTATTGGTAAGCACCACATGTAGATTACAAACTGCTTGAGGGCAGAAATTTGAAGGCAGGGACTATCCTAGTACTTAGCACAGAGATGCGTCCACAGTAGATAATCAATGAAATGGTTAAATAAACTGATAACAGTTTATTCCTCATAAATCTGCAGGGGAAACACAATTCCACATTTCAGAATGAAGGGGAGCCAGCCATAAGCTGCAACCTTGAAGTCAAGCTTCCTAAACCAGTTTAATTCTCACTCCCCTTCAGCATTATGTACTCAGAGTTGCCCTATATCCCTGGATGACGAAGGTCCCTCTCCCTTCATTTATGCGGCAAGAAGTTCAAGTATCAGCTGCACGCCAGCGGAAAACAGGAAACAGACTTCTCTTTGGACAAAGAAATGAAGAGAGAGCACACCCCAGTCAAAGCCAGTTTGAACCAGTCTGGGCTGCTCTGAAATCCTCCCAGCCCCTTTCCCAAGCTGGCACAAAGACAAGAAGAACATCATGGACTCCCATCTTTGGCCTTCTAACCAGGAAAGGACTCGTGAAGGTGAATGGTTTGCAGACGAAGGGGATATAAAAGAGACAAAACCAGGATAAAAATTAAATAAAAAGTAGCTGTCTTAAACTGTAATTGCAGTCCTCTGCTGAGCACGCTTGCAGATATATAAATGTGATTTACCATCAGCTTGCAACTACAAATCAGGTCTTGAGAAACACTTGTGCTATGAAATTGTTTAATCTCATCAAGCTCTGCTTTCACAGCAAGCCATAAATCACAAAGTCTTTGTTATCATAGACCTCCACCAGCGCCTCTCTGGCAGGCTATGGATCGTGGGTATATATAATCTTGACTGCACAAACACTGGGGTCGGCGCAGGCTGAAATACTTTCATAATAGCCACTGTGCAGCTGGTGGAACACAAGCCTATGATGGATATCTCATTTCCTACAGTCGGCATCTATTTCGAGCAAATTATTACCACATAAATTTCTTGTCAACAGAAACGGCCAATTAATTAAGTTAAAAATTTACTTGTGATCACATCTACAAACCAAATAGAACTGCAAGGCAATTTTCCAGTTACTGAATATACTGCAGGTCAGTTTAATGAATAATTTTTAACTTTGTCATAAACTCAAAGACAGGCTAATATCTCCAGAAACCTGAATGGAGACCAGCTGCCGACAGATTTACACAAAATATATTTATGTGGAATTTGATTGCTGACATCTGGGGACAGAAATAAACTTTCTATAATTACAGAGGCATCTCTGCCATATATATATGAATTTCTTTCACCAAAAAATGCAAATCTGTCCCAAGGAAGTGTATTTACATTTTCAGATAGGGCTGCAATGGGGTGGATGGCTCTTGGAAAAACCATTGCATTAAATTCCTATGCTAGTGATGGGTTCTTTATCATGGGAGAAGACAATAACAAGGAAAGGCCTATTTATCACTGTCCCCCAACTTCCACACCCAAAAAATCAGGATGCTTTCTCTCTTTGTAAGCCATGTAAGCCACTCAGCCCATGTCCCAGAGTGAAGGTAGCAGCGGGAGGATTTAAAGCTCTATCAGGTGGGGCAGACTGACAAAGCTTCCTCTTAGGGTTTTATGCATATAAAACAGATCTACATGGAAATGAGGCCAGCAGAGGGCCCTTCATAATTCCTGCTCTAACCCTAACTCTGAGCTAAAGAAAATCCATGAGTCCAGGTCATTTTCCAAGTAAGTATAAAGGATATGGATTTGGGGAACACATGAGATATGAGTGCTAACAGTGATTTACTCAACCAGCCACCCATCGCATATAGGATTATGACTTCCTTTAGACTCATCATCTATCCCAAATGCAAAGGACATTCAAGGTCCCTCCAATTACAGCCCTGGTCTATCTAAGAATTTCACTGCTCCTTATTCCCAACCTGTCATTGCTAAACAATCAAGCTAGACCATTTGGTGTTACGAACACATGCTCTTCACTTCTGTACTTCTGTGACTTCATTCCTACAAAGGATATTTAAAATGCTTGCCAAATACTTCCATGTACCAGATTTATACCTAACATGATCATCGTGGCTCTTCTTCAACCTAGAAAAGACCTCTGCTCTCTAACAGTACTTTTCTTCCTACATAAACCTTCAGAGTAACTCATTCTACCCTGGATAGAATGAACTGTAGTGAGTTCCCAGTCCCTAAAGTGTTCAAGAAGACACCAGACAACCACTGGTGGGGATGTTGTAATGGGGATCCCATGTGTGTTGGACTCAGTAACCATCAAGGCTTCCCAAGACTGGGATCCTCAATTCTAGGATGGTTATTTGTGTCCTTGTCAGTAAGCTTCCTGAAGGCAGGGTTCATCTCATTCAATGTCACAGTTTCCCCAGTACTTTAAAAAAGAAGGGTGGGGGGGAAGTAGATCCTCTTAAAAAGAAAGTTTTTATGGATGATTTCATGAAATTTTTCTCATACTTGCTACATGCAATTCCAGGTGGCATTCAACACAATACCGCACCATTATCATTAATACGAAAAACAATGATTGTGGCCTATTAAGGTGATTTATTTTAATTCTGAGAATTCCAGGAAGTAGACTACTTCTGTCTCAGATCAATTTTAATCAAGGAAAACAAGTCACACAATGAGCTCATAGTACACCCTTAATAAATAGGGCCAAATAAATGAATGACCAATGTACAAAATGCAAAATAAGATAGAAAATAAATGTTAAATACATGGAATGGATAATTTCCAATGTCAGAGGGGACACTGCAAAAAGTTTTGAGAGTCTCAGAATTGGAAGTTGACCCAGAGGTAATCCCATATGACTGCGCATTCAACCACTGTGGAAACCAAACCCTCCACTTGCCCAAGGTCACCACACTAGAAGGTGGCCAAAAAGGAATGGTACCCAGCTGTCCTAAATACCTGCCCATCATTCTTTCCAGCACAACCCAGACCCATAATCCATTGTACCCCATAATCACTTTTCTTTTCTTTCTTTCTTTTTGTTTCTAGTTAATTCCATGTGCCTTGGATCAAATTATAGCATCCCTTTCCTGGCTCAGGACTTGGCTCCCTATGTCTCTAGATTCTCTGACAAGAGAACATGTTTCAAAATATCCTTTTGACAATGATCTTAACTATGGGGACATTGCCTAAACATCTAATATTACCAATTATCTACTCTGGATCTCCCATATATGAAAGTAACTCTCCACCACATACACACCCCCAAATAAGGGTTAAATGCTCAAGTTGGCCATAGTCAAGTCTTGGATCAACCATTTACTAGTTAAGTGGCCTTGGGCTGGTTAGTTAACCTGCCAGTGCCTCAGTTTCCTTATCTATAAATGGATCTAAAGTGGTATCAATTTCATAGTGTTATTATGAGCACTAAATTAGATAATGTATGTAACACTTTTAAAACAATGTCCATAAGAAGTACTTATTAACTTTATAATCCTTAGCCTGTATCAACTTTTGGCATAGTAAATCTCATATTCTTATTGAAGCTCTATAAGCTTTGTATCTTTTCAAGTGTCCTGAATTTACAGAAATTTCATGGAAGTTTCATTAGTAACAGTAAAACAATGATGGGGAGGAGGACAATGATGATAGCAGATAACATTCTTTACCTATATTCTATCCTAGGCCCTGCTGTAAACACATTACATTCATTATCAATAGCCGTAGGAGGTACATATTCTTACTCTCTTCAAATTACAGATGTGAGCTACAAAGGTTAAATAACTTATCCAAGGTCATCCAGGTATAATTGGTCGCGCTCCTGCAATTTATGGTTACCGTATTTGGTCAGCAACTCCATACCACTGAATTTATTCCATGTACAATACTATTAATATTGCTCATGCCCTCCTTTGTTCTCCATTTTTCACAAACAGTTTTAATCACTATTCCTTTCCTCAAGGACCTTATAGCTAAAACAAGGAAATGGGATAAAGGCATACAAAAATCACATCCAAATAAAAAAATCCAAACTTGTTCAAACCTGTCCAGTTTCATCATACCTACTTCTCTCCAGTTGGTCATAATAGTTTTTGAGAGCATATATAACCATAGCACCAAATCACTGTTTAAATATTTTAGGAAAAATAAAAGAATAGTCAAGGGAAAGTCAATTAGCTTGTGAGTTCAAACTTGGAACACACAGTACTGATTTTTAGAAAAAGAAGGCAGGCCAGGGAGGTTCTGCAGAAGAGCTTTGTGAAATTAGAGTTGGGATTTCTGTAAAAGACAGTGTTTTATCACAGAAACAATGGACAAAAAAATCAGGGAATTACCTATATGATGTCTGAGTGCTATTAACAAAGGCAGGTAATAGACTATGGTGAATCACTGCTGACTGTCAGATTATCTTGTTGAGGATCACTGCTGTCAGAGTGTCAAGGTCAGGATAAGGCACTGGAACAAAGCAGAAGTGAAGAAAGCTCGTCCCCAAGCCGACCTGCTGACCGTTAGTGGTACAGGAGACATGATGACTATATTATGGTCTTCTACGTGTAGAACACTTCATTGTTTATAAAGCACTTTCACAGTCATTATCTCATTGTGTTTTTAAAGAATTTCCTGTGGAAGATTTGGTAATGAACCAAACTTGCAGAGGAAAATTTCACTTTCAGGAGCACATTTCCACAGTTTAAGAAAAGATACCTACATAAGAACAGATAAACACAGGAATGATGATTTATTAATTAAGTATGCACCTCAGTACAATCCTAAGGAAACAAATTAATACACAAGTCTCTACATTCAAAGAGCCCTCAGGCTAGATGAGAGAAGAATGCACATACACTGTAAAGATCACAATTACTACTACGCATGGTACAAAAGCGAGGCCCAATTGTGCTGAATTCCAGATGAGCAGAAATGATTTCTAGGTGAAACACTGAAGAATGCACTATAAAAGATGGAGGATTTGAGCTGGGCCTTCAAGAATCCTTAGAATTTGAAAAGTCGGGAGGGAAAAAAGTGAGGTTACATAGACAGTTAGCATACATATAAACCTATGCTGATTAATTTTCATACTTAAAAAAATTCTTGAATTTCTTAAATAAAATTGTGCTATAGAAATTCCTCCCCTTATACACAGTGAAATAAAAAGAAACTAGTAAAAACATCAAAACATATAAATAGAAACTAAACAAGGCAGGGATATAAACTAACACAGTGAGATTTCGAAATTGGAATTTCATGAAAGAGACAGAGATGCTTCGGCAGAGACATACACAACTCATTTCCACACTACACTTTCAGTCACCACTAATCATACGGGGAAATCCACAAAATCCTATGAATTCTCATGAATGCTTTCAAGTCTAAAGAGAAGCAGACTTCATACAGGCATCCTTATCTCCTCTTTCTAAATAATGAATTAAATAAGTACTAGGAAAAACAGGTGAAACACAGAAGACTAACAAGTGAGCAGACTCTCAAGGGTGTGAAGATGACAAGTCACATGGTGAACTGGAGAAGTAACCCAGACGCCCAAAGAAAATCTTGAAGGAAGACATTTCACGCAATGTCACATAAGAGAATGGACGCTGAGTTCTGACAAGGGTCACACTGCCCCTCGGCAGACCTAGTCTCCTCCCACACCATTTCTAAAGTGATCAAACATGGAATACTTCTCAGACTGAACTGAGTGTGAAAGAATCTGGTTTTGTATAAGATGGAAAGATAATTAAGAAGCCGTCCATTGCAGGGATGACTGGGTGGCTCACTCAGTTAAGTGTCCAACTCTTGAAATCAACTCAGGTCATGATCTCAAGGTCATGAGACTGAGCCCCATGTTAGGCTCTGTGCTGAGTGTGGAGCCTGCTTAAGATTCTCTCCGTCTCCTCCTCCCTTCCCCTCCCCCATCCATACCCTCATTCATGTGCATGTGCTCTCTCTCACTCTTAAAAAAAAAAAAAAGGTGAAGCTATCCATTGCATATTTTCAGGGCCACTCAAACATTATCAGAAGGAAAAGAAATAGCATGGCAAACACACAGGCCTGCTGGAAATAATAACAACAAAACCAGGAAAGGGAAGACAGAAGTATATCATGCAAAAGACAAAGAACCCAACATCTCAAGGACCAGGAAAAATATCATAATAGCTTTAAGCTATAAAACAACTTAATGAGAACAAGACTTTAATAAAAGAGGGGCTCAACTGAATGTAATTCAACTGAATGACTATTCTGCCCAATACACCCTACCTCTTCCATTGATTACAACTAAAAACTCTGCATAAAATACCTGATGATCCTGAGGAGTAAACAAAGGCAGGTGTATTGTGGAGAAACTACCTATCAATGCGTGATTCCAGGTTTCACTTTTTTTCTTGTGACTGTTCCCAGCAGCAGTTTCCACAGAGCCATGGGATCGAGCAGCAGTAGGGGAAGCTAAATCTCTGCTTCCTATTTCTACCTTCAATTCCTGAGCTTAAGAGGTGAGAAAGGCTGGTCTTTAAGGATTGAAAGGCATAAAAGGAATTTCATGGTGGAAAGAGTATAGAAGGGAAGCTTCTAATTCTGTATACAAAACCACACATTTGTGACTCACTTCTGAGTTCTGCATATGAAGGACATACCTAAAACATTTTAGTAAAGCTCTGAGAAGTTAATTAAGACTGTAAACCACCACACATGTTCCATACTAGCTCCGGAGTGGTCCTTGCACAAAATGAATCAAAGAAGGACGGCAAAGGCTTTGGCAAGTGAACTGAGATTGGAACCCACACAAGGTGAGGCACAATCTGTGCTCTGAAAGTAATGAGGCTGATTTCCTGCTAAAACAAAGAGAAATCATCATTGTTCTTAGGGTTATAACACAGCCCAAAATCAAAGAAATATAATGTTCAAAATGTCCAAGATACAATACAAAAGTTATTCAGTATACAAAGAAGTAGGAAAATGTGACCAATACTGAAGGGAAAAGACAATCAGTAGATACCAACTCAAGATGACCTAGTTGTTGGAATTATCAAATAAAGACTTCCAAGCTGCTATTAAAAACATGCTTCAAGAAGTAAAGTTAAACAAGACTGAAATTAGTGGGAAAGTAGTTCTCAAGAGAGAAACAGAAAATATTTAAAAAATTGGAAATTTTGGAACTGGGAAACGTACTTTGTGAAATAAAACACTCATTGGCTGATATCAACAGCAGAATAGAAATAATGGAGGAAAGATGCAGCAACTTTGAAGATAAATGAAAATAAATTACCCACTGGGGCACCAGGGTGGCTAGAGTGGGTTAAGCATCTGCCTTTGGCTCGGGTCATGATCTCAGGTTCCTAGGATCAAGTCCCACATGGGGCTCCCTACTCTGCAGGGAGTCTTCTTCTCTTCCCTCTGCCCCTATTTGTGTGCTCTTTCTCACTCGCTCACCCACTCTCTCCAATAATAAATAAAATCTTTTCAAAAAGGGAAAAAAAATTATCCAGGTTGAAAAACAGAAACAAAACTGAAACAAAACAAAAAGAATCTTAAGAACCCATGGGACAATACCAAAAGGTCTAACACATGCATCACTGCAATAACATTAAGGAGGAAGAGATTATGCAGAAAACATTTGAAAGAATGTGCAAAAACCTAACAAAATGGGTGAAAATTTAACATGTTTAAGAATCTTGGCCAACCCCCAATAGGATAAACCCAAAAACAATTTTTTGAATGGACTGAAAAAGAAAACTTAAGGAAATAAAACCATATCATTCAGAACTAAAAATCAATTTGGAAAGATGAAAGAATAGAAAGGAGACACTAAAATTCAAATTACTGAGAGAGAAAAAAAAAGATTGAGATGATCACAGTAGATGCACATGAAAAGAGACAAATTAAAGGTCTCAGCTAATACTCATGGAAAATAGAGATGCTGGGGGTGCTTGAGTGGCTCAGTCAGTTTAGCATCTACCTTCAGCTCAGGTCATGATCCCAGGGTTCTGGGATGGAGTCCCACATCTGGCTCCCTGTTCAGTGGGGAGTCTGCTTCTACTTCTCCCTCTGCCTCTTCCCCTGCTCATTCTCTTTCTCTCTCTCTCTCTCAAATAAATAAATCTTTAAAAAAAATTAAAAGATGTTATTTATATTCTGAAAAAATAGAATAGAAAACCTATTAAAATATATTTTAAATAAATATTTAATATGTTTGTAGAGACTACAAAAAAGTCTCTAAAATGAAGAAAAAGAAACTGTACATCAAGAGAAGTTACCAGGTTTCATGAAAATAATACATAAAATGATCCACAGTTAGATGAATCTTAAGGAAGCTAATGAAATTCAAAGAAAAAAAGAGTATACAGACAGCCAAGTAGAAGAATCACGTACAAGGAGGAAAAGTCAGGCCAACAGTATACTTACCCAGAATCACATTTAATGCCAGGAGAAAATGAAGAAATATTTATAGAATTATTTTTTAAAACAGCATACATCCTAAAAATATTATACCCAACTCATATGTCATTCAAATATAACAGAAACACAGAACTTAAAGAATCCAGGAGTTGTATATCCTTTATAAAAAATGTCATGAGAAGAAAATCGAGACAATTAGAGTTTAAATAACAATTTAGGAATGAAAAGCTATGATCACAAAAACTGGTAATGAGTCCCAAGTTCACTTAAATATAGAATCAATACTAAATAGACATGGAAAACACTGTTACAAATGTTGTTACAATTGAAATTGACAATGTAAAGATAAGGTAACTAACAAAAATTGAGAGGTATGGGGAGTGGTAGGAGAAGCTGTAATCTTCATCCTTCAAAGCAGAGAGTCAGTGATCTTGTCCAAAATTGACACATATAGTTAAAGAAATAACTTCTCTGATTTCAAAACATGCATACTCTCTTTTTCTCCCAGTAGAGTACTTGTCAATTCTATTTTTATAAAAGTAGGAGTGTTCCATCATTCCCTCTTTCTGTACATAGCCAAGCTGCTGTCACAAAGATAAAGTCTGTTATAACTGAACAAGTACTATGGTGCTATGTTCTAACTAAACAAGATAACTATCTAAGAAAGAACAAGTACATTTGGAGTGTACAAAGTTTTCTACCTGACCTTGCAAGGACACATGCACACAAACACACACATGTACTCTTAATGTGTATCTCTGCATTACCTATTCCCAAGAAGTGGTTGTACTCCTATAGACCTGGTCACTTCTAAAATATCCCAACTGGCTTTTGAATGAACATATACTGATTATGCACCAGGCCCACTATAGCCAGATTATCTAATTTGATGTTATAAATGCCATTTCTCAACTCATTTCTTTAATTCTTCCAATGTATATGCAGTAAGTTTAGATAGGATTAACTAAAAAGAGGAAATATGTGCAAACGTATTTCTTTTCCTGGTGTGTTTTATTTTAAGATCTCCATAAAAGACGCATATAATGACTTATTCTAACACCTGAAACTTGTGATATTGAAACAGTTTATGAGACACTATGAATGACTCAGATACCATTAAGGCAGTAGAGTTGGAATATCAAATAACAGTGATAAATGTCTTCAAATGTTCAGAATTGTATATCTCACTTTATCCAAAAAAGATAGTTTATATAAATCTATAAAAGCATATAAAAATACCTAAAGATAATAAAAATCACAACAGTAGAAGTACTTGTTGGACTTACTCTGTTAAGAACCTAACATGGATCATCTCATTTCATCTTGAAATGTCCCCATTAGATAATGTCTTTTTCATTATCCTCATCCAGGGATATTGTATGGGGAAAATACTGGAGAACATAGGACATGAGGCTCTGTGATTAGTGCTTGGGATTCCTGAGACTTTCATCTCAAGTGAAGTTAGGTGGGAATGATGATATGCTGTCTTCTCAGGGGTGGGGGGATGGTGATAAAGGAAAACCAACAGTCCCTCCCTATTCATTTGTGGGTCCCTCAGACTGGGATGTAACCTCTAAGCATCTTAGCTTTTCTCACTGGATGACTCCAAAGGGAGGCCACATGTAAGTTAGAGGTCCCCTCATTCACCCTGAATCAAGGTTCACTCTTCTGCTCCCCGAGATTAAACCCCCATTTTGTATACTTTAAGCTGGGTCAAGCACTTATGGAATTAATTGGGCAAAAATAATTTTAGTCCTAGAGCAAAAGTACCTTTCAAAGTTCTGCTTTCAAAGTTCTGCTAACTCCACTTAGGTCTTCCTTTAGATTTTCCAGTATACATGTGATTGTGTGTACATCCACAACTAAGCAATGTACAGGCCCTACTTTGTGTTTAGTGAGCCCACAATTCTGGCCAAAACAAGGTCACAGACTGACCAACAAGAAAACGATAGTGAAGATCAATAAGGCTAAAAGAGAACATGTTTATTTAATCACTGACATTGAGAGTTTTCCTTTGCCTATAATTAGCGAAGGACTAGAAAGTTGAAAACTTCTGTTTCAACTGGAAAGCATGGAAATTTTTATAAGGCAGGAATTCTTAGTTATGTGTAGATCTGCAGAGAGCTTGTTCTAGAAGTCACTCTTGACGTGGCCTGGATAGCTTAGTATTTAGCATGTGGGCAAAGGACAAGGGAGAAAGAGGTGGCTATTCTTTTTTATGTGATTATTTCCACTGCACTTATCAAATCAATACAAATAATAATTATTATTGATGGAGACCTTACCACTGATTAACAGGCCAAGTTAATTGCTTCTGTGAGCTCACACAACTCTTAAATGTATATTATGGCATCAGTTAAGAGCAGGCAACTGCCCCCCAGTTTTGTGGACAGGATGTGCAATGGCATTGATTTCATTAGAGCTTTTAGATTGCAACCTGCAGTCCTTCCTGAGCCATTCTCGGCTGGAGACTTCCTCTGTTCTTTTTTAATGCTGCTCTGAACTGGAACAAAGCAAGGTGCCCAGTGAGAAGCATTGAGTTGCATCACAGAGAGGATTAAAATGCCCATTATGAGGTAAGGCTTGAGTCACAGCAAAAGGAAAAGAAGACAGGCCATAAAAAAGAATGCGCTGCAGGCAGTAAAATATTGATGGAGAGAAACTGAAAACATCAGAGCATCCAAACTCCTTGCCCTGCTCCAGATGATATGAGCCCTGACAACCTCCTGACTTGGTAACAGACCTTCTCTCCATGGCTAATAATGTTTCCATCACACCGGTCTTCCTCCTGGCTTTCTCATACAAGACACTCCTGCCTTGTGTCTCTGCAACTGCCTTTCCTCTACTGGAAACCTATGGTAACCCCAAACTCCTTTCCTCAGGGAGGCCTCTTCTAACCATCCTAGCCAAAGGAACCCCTCCTCCATCTGGATGCTTTCCACTGCACTGGGCTAATGCATTTGCTTTGAGGCACCATCCAAGTTTAGAAAGTATATGGTTTGTTTGCATGTTTACCATGTGATTATGTCTTTTAATATGTTAACTATACAAAAGCATAGACTGTTTGCCCTCCTCACTGCTATATCCCCAGTGTCCAGGACAGGGCCCATATATAGTAGATGCTCTGTAAATATGGACAGAAAAAAAAATAATGGGTGGCTGACTGGACACATGGGAAATCAATATTTACCTCAAGGCTCCTACTTCTGGCCCATTCCACATGGCTGAACTGGGTAGTGTTCAGAACATGCATCACATAATAGGATGCCTAAGCCTAGCTCTGTCACTTTATAAGCTGTGTAACCTTGAGCAATTTCCTAACCTCTCTGGACCTCAGTTTCCACCTCTAAAAATGGATTTACAAAAAGGACCGACATTATAGGGCTAGAATTTGTAAAAATGTAGGCAAAGGCTTGGAATAATTCAACTTGTAGTAAAAGCTTAAGAAATGTTGCTGCTATTGTTGTTCCTACTCCAATTAATTTTTATTATACACCATAAAAAGTCCCAGCATCAAGGGAACATTAAGGGATAGGCATCACTTTTTTAAAAAGTCCTAATCTAACACAGTCTATTCATCCAAGATAATAGTGCATATCTACACATGTTCTCTTCCATCTCAATATATCATGCAGTTGACAAGTTCAATAGCCGAGCAACCTCATCCTCTGGATAGACCAGTAAATTTGCACTGTCCATATCCTCATAGCCCTACCCCCTTTCTGGCGTACTCATGAGTGGCCCTTATGAATAATTTGGTTGGAGAAAGCAAAGTTTGCGTTGTTGAAAGCTAAGAAAGAGACTCTTAATTCAAATAGTATTAGGTGGGTGGATGAAGCAAATTGGAGCATGTAGAATTTATTGGACATCATAAAAGGGAAGTGGGGAGAGGGCCAAGGAGATGGGGGTGGTGTTCAGTGACTGCTGAATTGCCAACATAATAACCTACAGCACATCACAGTGTACCACCCTGGCTGGGAAGCACTCTCCCTGATGATTGCTTTATGTCACCACTGATGCTACTGGCCCATCAACTATGACCCTAGGAGCAGCAAACCCCATCATAAGAAAGGGAGAAATGTAAATTTCAAAATAGATATATAAATATTCGGTGGCCTAGTGTTCCATTAGTCATTTATATTCCTGACTTCGGAATGCAAAAATGTAAATCCAGGGCCCTTCTGAAGTCAGAAGTCACACAGGGTTCATATAATAATCTCTCTGACAAGGGCTAAGCTGTGGCTGGTAATAAAACCTATGGGGCCAATAAGCTCACTAAACATAGTAGGAGAAAACAGGCTGGATACAATCCCCATCTTCCACAGTGAGGGGGTGGGGGGAGAGACTGTCGACTACTCAAGCCCATCACACAACGTCAGAGATCTGCCTGATGCAACGGGGTCGAAGGACAGAGCTGATTTACTCCCCAACAGGCTGACATCCCTGTAAGCAGAATGCTCCAAGGCTCATTCTCAAAGCTCTAAGGAGCATGGCATTTTTTTTTTTCTGATTTACTGCCATTTTATTGCTGCTAGAAATGGACACAGTGCAGATGCCCCCAGTTCTAAATGAAGGTAAGTGATGTCCTTGATGCAGGCTATCTTAATGTCCTCCTTAAAATTGAAATCATTAAGAGTTATATCAGATTGAGTTTGATCTAACATAATGGGGGTGAGAGGAAGCAAAAGGGGAGAGACTGGAAATACTACAAAGCCCAAGAAATGAAAACCCTTTTGGGACAGCCCCATGAAACAGAAGTACAGAAGCGTGTGCTAAGCCTGTCACATTCATGAACATAGAGAAGAAAGAAACAGAGTGCCCAAAAATGAGGGAGCAGGAAGAAAGGAGATGATTTATCCCAACCTGCTTAACACAGAGAGGAAACTAAGACACAGGGGACTATGTCAAGATCACAGAGGTGATTAAGGGTAATTTTGGCCCAGAATCTGAACCTTCTAATTAACTCCTAGTCCAGACCCTGGGCTGTCACATTTCATATTTCATGGGGGAAAGGTAGGAGAGGAGTATGTTCCACATTTATACCAATACTTACATAAAAGCCCACCCACCAGGTTCGGTGGTTAGAGATGTGTTGTACATCATATACTAGGCTGAGATAAAGAAGATACTTCAGGAACTACACAGCCAAATACATTTAAATAATTTCAATAGTAATAGACAGTATTTATGTCAATGGATTTCATGAACATTATTTAGGACAAGATATAATAAGTATCCAAAGTAGTAAGAAAAAAAGTGAACTGACTTAAAGAAAAACATTAAGTAAATAATAGCATCGGTGACTATAGATTGGGAAGTACCATTCCAGAAATATCCTCAACAGGTTTTCCAAGTTGATTGAGTCACATGAAACATTTGACACAAAACTGATTATTTCACTCACAAGAATACAAGAGTACGATGTGTATGCTGGAATATTATTCAGCCATTCATTCAAGGAATGAAAGTCTAACACATAATATGACACAGATGAACCTCAAAAACACGATGCTAACTAAAATCATCTGAACATGAAAAGACAAGTATTGAATGATTCCACTCATCCTCAGTAGGAAAACTCATAGAGATACAAAGCAAAATAGAGGTTCCCAGGTGCTCAAGGAAGGAGAATGAGAAGTTACTGCTTAATAGGGATGGAGCTGCTTCTGTTGGGGTGATGAAAGAGTTTTTAAATAGTCAGTGATGATGGTTGCACAATGTTGTGAATGTGATAACACTAAATGGTTAAAATGGCAAATTTTATGTTATTATATTTTAAATTTCAAAAATTAGTGATGGGATAAAACAAGCAATTGACGTGTATATTTTAAGTGGGTAAAAATGTATGTCAGGTGTTATTGTATCTCAATAAAGCTGTTAGAAAACAAAGAATATTATGTTTATGAAGTTAAGAGCATTTTTGCCGAGAGAGAGAAGACTGCATATAGAGAGGTATGGAGATGCTCGTTCATTATGGGATGTCTTTATCAAACCACCTGTTTCATCACATCCCTGAATCATCCCTAAAGAAGGAGGCATGACCATCTTGGGTACATCTAAGAAAGGTTACTTAAAATTTGATCTTCCCCAACCTTTGATAATATCATATGTCCCTCCTATATCACTGAAGAGCTACTTGGGGACTCCCAGACTATATATTCCTTTGGATCATTACCCAGAGATTGAATGCTCTCTGGAATCAAAATAAATTCATCTCTTATTATAGCTCTAATTGTGAACTCTAATGTGTTGAGTTTGGAAATGAAGTCTCAATGATCATCCACTCCATTTATTTCCCAAAACTTATAGAAAATGGTACATTGTACCAAACAGAAAGTAATGACATTGTACCAAATAGGTACTAGTATTTCAAAGTCTAATATACAGTCTTAAGTGAAGGGGTAGCAAAGACTAGTTCAGAAATATGAAACTTAATAAACAGACCTAAGCAGCTTAACCTTCTACTAATTTTAATTATTTCCCTGTACCTTAGATTCTTAATCATAAAAATGGAAATTGTGCATCTTTCCACAAATAGGTTAGGTAGTATGAGAACTAAGTTAGGTAACATGGTGAAGAGCACATTACTGGTAGACAGCAGATGTCCAAAAAATGGCATATACATACTCACAAACACAGACAAAGCAACATCAAATCTAGATAAAGACTTCCTGGTGAATAAGGAAGTGTTAGTGTGCCTCTAGCAGGGACCAGGTAATCCTGCCCCTGGAAGAAGTATCCCATGAAGAAGCAAGTATAATTCTCCAGATTCTGTCATTATAGGATGAGATACTCTGAAAAAACATCCAATTACTGGGGCACCTGGGTGGCTCAGTCAGTTAATCCTCTGCATTCGGCTCAGGTCATAATCAAGTCCCAATCTGGTCTCCTTGCTCAGTGGGGAGTCTCCTTCTTCCTCTCTCTCTTTCTCTCTCTGACCTTCCCCACCCCCGACTCATGCTCTTGCTCCCTCTCTCAAATAAATAAATAAAATCTTTGGAGGGGAAAATCCAATTAACTTTGTTTTAAAAGAAAAACAATTACTACTTCTTACTAGTATAAGTATTAATATCTATTGAATATTATATGTCAAGCATTTTGATATACTTTTTGATGGTTTTTATTGAATCTTTCCAACAACTCTATGGAGTAAGTACTTTCAGGATTACATTTTCCAGATTAGTTCATCAAGGCTTAAAGAAGGTAATAAGTGGCCTGAAATCATACCAGGATTCAAGGTTAGTTCCAGGATTCAAAACATGGGCAGTCTGGCCTATAACCTTAACAACTCTGCCTTCATCCATGCTCACTTAGAAATCTTGCCAATGATTAATGTACTTGACCAATTACACTGATACCAGAAAAAAGGGGCCTTAGAAAACAGATGTGAACAATCTGGTAGCTCCCTGACCACCATCCCTCACTCAAATGCACATAACACATTAGTCTTCCTGTTTTTAAGTCAGGTTCTGGATGAACTAATAAAGTCACCTATCATGTGTGAATGAACTAATAATAACATCAAACCAACACGTGTGCACAGCTGCAGACGTGACTCTTCACTCACAGTGATCAATGTCCAGTCACCTAGAGCCCGAAAGAACCTGATGGGTGTCTTCTGACTTCTCCCCATCATCTGCTTTTTTTCCTTTTTTTCCTGCTATGTTAGTTACCGTACAGTACATCATTAGTTTTGGATGTAGTGTTCCATGATTCATTGTTTACGTATAATACCCAGTGCTCCAAGCAATATGTGCCCTCCTTAACCCACTTTTAAGTAAAAACCTGAGGCTCCTCTCCAGCCCCTCCCAAGTGGTCATTATAGATGTCCCAAGTTCCTGCCCATGTAGAAAGTAAGAAGTACTTTCTGGCAATGGGCCCACAATTGGAGAAGAGCACACATTCCAGAATGTTCCCAGGATAGAGAAAGCACACACTGGCTGCTGTGGGTGCAAGCACAGTGAGGGGAAGCAATTTTGTTAACCAGGGGTTGTTGATGCCTGATGAGATCACAGAGCCCAAGACGGATTGTGGAAGTCCTCATCCCTGAAGCCTGACAGATGATACTTTCAGTCTACATGGAAAAGTAATAATAAAAATTTTTCCCTTAAATAAAGAACTCCACGCTACTCACCCCTTCTTTTGGAAACGTGAGGTTTCACCATAGAAACATGAATCAAGTACAGGGAAGAGCAAAGGGGTGAGGAAAGACATGAAAAGGACTGGATCAGCAATTTCCCTACTTCTGCCTCCTGTGAGACACGCACTCACACACAGTGCCCCTCGGCGGGTCCCAGAGGTCACAAGGATCAAATATAAATTTTGCAAGTTGAAAGGGGAATCCATTTCAAGTGACTTAAAGGATAACTGTCACTGGAATTAATATGGTTGGAATGTTTCAAATTGCCACAGTTTCCTTCACTTTTGAAAGGTGTCAGTTTCCTGTCTTCAAAGCTGAATGTCTGTCTGTGATACCACAATGAAGCTTACGCTATCACAGACTGTACTGGGCTAAGGAAAGCTTATTTAATTTACTGAACCCCACATAAGAAATTGGCAAGGATGATTCCAGAAGGTTAGGTACGGGGCATGATTCTTATCTCTCACCATTTCCCACATGATTATAGTGTCCCATTCATTTTCCTTCTCATGTCTGAAACATGTCTGAAAATATGTTGTATGTTTTCACTGTGTCCCTTTCTCTTCATTACTCAGGACATCTCTCCCAAGAATAAAAACAGACCAGCTACAGGGAGTACAAATAGACACCTCTCTGATGGGGTAAAACATCTGCAATTTAAGGATCTGAAGTGTTGAATTGTCCCTAGAAAGACATCATGAGAAGCAACAAAGTTGATTCAAATCTTTTTTTTTTTTTAAAGATTTTATTTATTTATTTGGCAGACAGAGAACACAAGTAGGCAGAGAGGCAGGCAGAGAGAGAGGAGGAACCAGGCTCCCCAGTGAGCAGAGAGCCGGATGTGGGGCTTGATCCCAGGACTCTGGGATCATGATCTGAGCCGAAGGCAGAGGCTTTAACCCACTGAGCCACCCAGGCGCCCCTGATTCAAATCTTTATAGCCACATTCCCCCAACTAAAATGACCATCCCACTTGTAAATAAAAAACACATTTCGACAGGCTTCCCTCCAGCATTAAAGGTACGTATCATTGCCAGAAGGGGGAACAAAGGATGAATGAACCCAATTCTCAGATTTCCTTTAGAGTACACTGGCCCCTTTCAAGTGGCGATAAGAAGTTCGGCCCTTTGTGAGATGACTTCTCAGTGTGTTAGGATGAAAGCAAACCCCTCATTATAATGAGAGATGAATTGGAGAGGGCTGAAGAGAGCTTCCTATTCTTTTTAAATCTGTGGGACTTATCAGAGTCCACGATCGTTTTGCCACTATAACAAAGGAGGGCCTCCAAGTTTACAAAGTTAACTCTCTCAGGATTCCATATTAACAAAATCCGCTTACTTCCTTCTTCCAACATCTATGGCCTATGTGTTATTTTTCCATTTGAGCACATGACTGTGTGTAGACCCAGCAAGCGTGTACCATCTAGCAGGTGTCCAGCCGGGTGTAGGGAATTCAGGAATGGACAAGGCACAGTAGCTGCCTGGGATTCCAGTCTAGCGGGGGAGAAAACACTGTCCATACGTGAGACAAGTTACACGGGAACTCGAGCGATGTGTTATGAAAGAATGCATTATTGATGCCTAAAAGGCAAAATGATAAAGTGACCATTACACAAACCTGGGAAAACAAGGCCTCCTCGGAAACAGCCCTGAATTCAAGTAAGAGATCAACTCCATTTCTCAAACTGGAGTGTTTTCATGTTTTGTTTTTCTTTGAACTCCATGCCGCTTTTAAATGATGCTTTGCAAAACCATAAACAAGAGAAAGACTGAGATAAATCAAGGGCCATGAAAAACTGCTTTCTTGGAAGTTCCCTTTTTAGTCCCAGATTATAATAAAACAAATTGAAACATTCATTAGAAATAAGTTTGCCTTGAAATCAACTTCATAGAAAGGGAAAGATGACCTCAGAGGTACACCCCCAAGTTAAGATCAATCATTGAAGTTTAAAAGGTACCTTTCAGGGTGCCTGGGTGGCTCACTGGGTTAAATAAAGCCTTTGCCTTCAGCTCAGGTTGTGGTCCCAGGGTCCTGGGATCAAGCCCCACATCTGACTCTCTGCTCAGCAGGGAGCCTGCTTCCCTTCCTCGCTCTCTGCCTGCCTCTCTGCCTACTTGTGATCTCTGCTTGTCAAATAAATAAATAAAATCTTTAAAAAAATAAAAAATAAAAGGCACCTTTCAAAAGAATGACATATGACTTTTTTTTTCCCGATCCTGAAAATGAATTGAAAAATCAACTACAAAGAAGATTTCCCAAAATGTTAACAGTAACGTCTTCATAAAATCCCACAAAAACAATTCTACTTATTTATGAGAGATATTTTGTTAGGGCACCTTTATATTTTCTGTAGAGAAAATGAGTATCAAGGATTTAGGGAAGGACAAAGGGCAGCAAGAATGTCCCCAGTGAAGTAAGCACAAGCCAGGGCCTGTGCCAACTGTGATGCAGGAGGGTCACAAATCTCATTGGTGGACACTATTTCTTCCAGTAAGCTTGCTGGAAAGCATGAAATTGTCCAGGAGATTCTCCTTGGGGAGAAAACTGAGAGCCAGCCGAATTTAAGGACCAAAAGCCACGGATTTGGAAGCCTGGGAAACAGTCTACAAAGAAGAGGTCAGGGCACATCCCCCAGCCAATGGCTAAACAAGTCACACAGCGGACAGGGGAATGAACAAAGACCATTCGGAGAAGGTGTTGGGGCCCAAACACAGATATGCCAGAAGAGCTCTTTGAGATCAGTTGCCAGAATCATGCACTTGACAGATAAGGAACCTGAGGCCCAGGAAGGGGAAGGGATTTATCTATTGCCCTCTGTGGTGGAGCCAGAACTAACCCTGAATACAGGTAAGTGGACATTCCATAAACCCACTCAGCCTCTTTCACTGAGAATCACCCACCAATGATAAAGCACATCAATGAGAAGCTGGTAGCAGGAGTAGAGCTCGCTGGCAACACGAAGCTGGCATAAGTGAACACTGGTGATGGGGATTTCAATCACTGAGAACCCAAGCAATTCTTGACTCAAAGAAGTAGGGATCTGGAGTTCACTTTCCAATTCTATAGCCAAAATTTGTGTCCTCCAAAATGTGTCTTCCCCCAATAACCCTGTAAATCTACGTACACTGCTCAGATCATTCTGTGTTTCCGGAGTTTTTTGTTTGTTTTGTTTTGCTTCTTTTTGGCCACATCTCTGAAGCTGTGCTCAGGTGGCACATCAGTATATTTACACGATGGGTTCATCATGCAAAGATGCTGTCTGCCTTTGTAAATTTGTTATAAAAATATTTGTGCACATGACTTCAAAAAAACATGCAATACAAATACAGCTCACCTTATAAACCTATTATGGAAAGCATTTGTGTTGCTTTCCAAGGCTTATGAGAAGTGAGTTTAAACAACCACAATAAACCTAAGCAGGCAAGCCAAATCTAATTCTCTCCTTGAAGCTGTGACCGGAGCACATGAATGGCGTCAAAGGCTCTTGGTTTTGGTTATACAGCATTAATCCATTTTTCTTCTGGTGACAACCATTAACACAATTTTCTCTGGAGAACCAGTACTTATTATCTTTCATTTCACGTGATTCAGATGGAGCTGCCCCCATCTCCTGGTACAAGGTATGGTAACTGGTTCATGGGTTGGAATGCAACTGAAATCCAGCCAATGAAAGTCAATCTTGCAATTTTGTCTGAACCATTGGGAAAGAGCCTTCTTTCCAGGGAGGTTGTTACATTGGCCAGAGTAATCCTTTAGCTGAGGTTGGCTATCTTACCAGAGCTTGTTAAAAACAAACCAAAAAACCTAGCCGAATTACACAGGAAAGCAGAAATGAGATGCGGAGAGAGAAATTACTGACACAGTTATCTGAACCTGAACCCAACACAGCTCTGTGGGTCTGTGGTAGATGATTCATAAAAATGACAACAATAGCTCCTTTTATCCCTATGTACACTCCACTTCACAAAATGACCTTGCCACTCTTCCAGGAGGTAGAAGCTATTTCTCCATCCTGGAATATGAGTTTGGCCATGCAGCTTGTTTAGAAAATGAGTCAATAACAAATGTAATATGAGTAAATGGTTGAAGATACTTGAGCATTGGCATTTGTGCTCTCCTGTTAGGAGAAACTTTCCACCACCAGTGAAAAAGCCCAGGCTAGCTTCCTAGAAGAAAAGCCATTTGGAGAGCTATTCGAGCCATCCAGCTGAAACTCCAGACAGTGAGGTCATTCATTTTGGCAAAGGGAGCCTAGAAAGAACCACCTGGCCAAATCAAGGATTGTGACCAAGTAAATAACTTTCATTTTAAGCCATTCAGTTTTATGCTGCTTCATTACTAAGCAAAAGCTAACTGATAGAGCTAATTAAATTTCATCATTTCTTTTCCTTCAGCAATCTGAATTGAGTTTTTATCACTTATAACCAAAAAAACACAAGTACCCAGTGCCATACCTAGCATATTTGACATGAGGAGCAGATCATGTTTAAGACCCTTTCCTTAAATATATGACATATGTATACAATTTTTTTTCAGTTATAATCCCACAACAATCAATAATAATTTTTCTTTCTTTGTTTTTTGGTCTTAAAATAAACAGCAATTAAAAAGAAAAACATTATAATTTAAAAAATACAATTCAAATGCATTAGAAAATTTCATGAATGAAAAAAAAATAGTGCACCTCATGGTTTGCCCTCTATTTTAGTGTTTTCCATATTAAGTACCTATAGATGCTCCAGATGGTCTTATAGAATGACAGAATTGAAATAATTCAAGACCTGTTTCTTTAACTTTCAATCACTGAACTATGACTATTTCAAATCCATTGTTTAAGTGCAGGAAAATGTACTACCAGGGTTTTGAAGATATTGGCCACCCAAAATAATCTCCAATGATACCAAACCACTACGAACTTACTCTCAGATATGTGTAGCTGAGTTCCCAGATCCTAAGGCTGCCTGTGTAGCTGGGAGTTATTCAACTAGACTATAATATGTATTAAAAGATAATTTTTATTAATTTAAAGTGTAGGCATATATTATTAAAGTAAAACAGAACTCATAGCAATTATTTAAAAGTTGCACTGAAAAAAAGTACTTTTAAATGTTTTTCCAGAAGGGCATACTTTACCACTTTTATTGTTTGAACTGCCAGTACATGGTGATGATAAAATACAGACTAAGTTTTAGTTGGCTTTGTTATTGTTTTAAAACTCTCTAAAGACAACACTCTCTGCCCTACCCTTGATACTCACTCCACTGCAAAGAGCACCGTTAATAAACTTCATTAATGTTTAGAATTGCATATAAAATAAAAATTCTCAGGGTGCCTGGGTGACATAGTCAGATAAGCATCTGCCTTCATTTCAGGTTATGATCCCAGGGTCCTGGGATTGAGCCCTGCATCAGGCTCCCTGCTCAGCAGGGGAGTCTGCTTCTTTTCTCCCTCTGCCCTTGCTTGTGTGCTCTCTTTCACTCGCTCACTCACTCTTTCAAATAAATGAACAAAATATTTTTAAAATTTTTTTAAAAAATAAAATTTTCCAAAGGACCCTGAATGAAATATACCAGAAGTAGAAAATGAATATGCTTGCGTGTAGGAGGAAATTCCCGGGGACAGACCTAATGATTTCAGTATTGACCTAAAAACCTCCAAATTTTCTAGAAAAAGAAATGAAGATAATTGATGGCTCTGAGCCTTTTAGCACAGTGATGAGACAGAACTACCTTTTCCCTGGAAGAAAAGGTAATGAAAAAGCTTACATGGTGATACTCTAAGTTTATAGTAAAATCCCCTTCTAATTCCAGAAAATCATTAAGGTTCCCTGGACCAAGATAAGCCAACAAACAATATCCCATATCTAATTAATTTCCAATTAATTAAATACCAATTTTTTTCCCTTTTTATTTATTTTTTCAGCATAACAGTATTCATTCTTTTTGCACAACACCCAGTGCTCCATGCAAAACGTGCCCTCCCCATCACCCACCACCTGTTCCCCCAACCTCCCACCCCTGACCCTTCAAAACCCTCAGGTTGTTTTTCAGAGTCCATAGTCTCTTATGGTTCGCCTCCCCTCCCCAATGTCCATAGCCCGCTCCCCCTCTCCCAATCCCACCTCCCCCCAGCAACCCCCAGTTTGTTTTGTGAGATTAAGAGTCATTTATGGTTTGTCTCCCTCCCGATCCCATCTTGTTTCATTTATTCTTCTCCTATCCCCCTAACCCTTCTCCATGTCCTCATATCAGGGAGATCATATGATAGTTGTCTTTCTCCGATTGACTTATTTCACTAAGCATGATACACTCTAGTTCCATCCACGTCGTCGCATTTCATCAAGATCAAAAGCTTTTGCACAGCAAACGAAACAGTTAACAAAACCAAAAGACAGCTGACAGAATGGGAGAAGATATTTGCAAACGACATATCAGATAAAGGGCTAGTATCCAAAATCTATAAGGAACTTAGCAAACTCAACACCCAAAGAACAAACAATCCAATCAAGAAATGGGCAGAGGACATGAACAGACATTTCTGCAAAGAAGACATCCAGATGGCCAACAGACACATGAAAAAGTGCTCCACGTCACTCGGCATCAGGGAAATACAAATCAAAACCACAATGAGATATCACCTCACACCAGTCAGAATGGCTAAAATTAACAAGTCAGGAAATGACAGATGCTGGAGAGGATGTGGAGAAAGGGGAACCCTCCTCCACTGTTGGTGGGAATGCAAGCTGGTCCAACCACTCTGGAAAACAGCATGGAGGTTCCTCAAAATGTTGAAAATAGAACTACCCTATGACCCAGCAATTGCACTACTGGGTATTTACCCTAAAGATACAAACATAGTGATCCGAAGGGGCACGTGTACCCGAATGTTTATAGCAGCAATGTCTACAATAGCCAGACTATGGAAAGAACCTTGCCATTTAAATACCAATTTTAAGGTGAGTTTCCTCTATCAGGAATCAGGTAAAACTCCAGCTTTTCTTGGAAGATCTAAAAAAGATAACACAATGGGTAGTATAATTGTAAAGATGAAACTGGTCACATGATACCATTGGTCTATATTACCTATTCTCATTGACTGTACATCTGACTTGTCTACATATTTTATTCATTTGCTTTATAGCTGGTCAGTGGTATCTTAGGAAACCCCATACCCTTCAAACTGAAACATTTTATTCTCTCCAATATGTGCCTTTTTGCTACATTTTATTCTGTTTGGTATACTTCCTAATCAATTCCTTCCTTCGTAAGCTTCATTTCTTTGGCACAATGTATCCATTGTTAGGATTTATTTCTCTCAAAATGATTTAAATCTATTTTGCCTGATGCTGCCTTCAAGCTACTATATTCTCTATCCATTTCCTCACCAATCCCATCCACTGGGCCCTGTGATCTGCAATCTGGCTCATACTCCATCTTCTTGGTTGAAAAGAGATGGACTTTCCTAGCTCTGTCTAATGTGAAATCTTGCTTGCTTTTTATCTATCCTGGCAATGGTTGTGGACTGAATAATGACAGTGATGTGTAGCAATGTGTAGAAATATCAGTGTACTTCAGGTACTCAGTGCTGATGGGTGACGGCAGGCTCCTGCTGTCCTCAGAGTCCTGAAGTTTTCTCTCTGAATCGATGCTTCTGAAATTCTAGGTCTTATTCCCAATGGATATAAACCAGTACCACAAGAGTCAAGCTCTCTCTAGTAAATCCTTGATGATTTAAAGAACAGCTGAAATTGCCTTCTTTGGTCGTATTAATTAGGAGTCACTTCTAATTTGGGTTGGCCCTAGACTGTATGTCCTAAGACTTCAAAAGTTCATTTTGCACAAATTATTTTATTATTCATAGAGAAAAAACAAAAAGCAATGAAAGGCATGACATTTTAATGACCTTTTGTTTTGTTTGTTTTGTTTGTCCTCTAACTAAAATGACTAGAAAAAGTCTGAGGGAGAAGCTTCTAGAAAGTAAGTCTAAAAAGGTCCATGGAGGGCAAGGTTAAGAGGACCTAGGAAGCCTGGCTAAGAAGGGTTTGTTGCCATATCCCAGATGCAAGAAGTCCTGGGGGTGGAGGGAGTTTATAACTTCCTAAAATAAAATGAACTTGAAATAAACTCATGAGGGCAGGTGATCATGCATGCCCAGAATGTGACAATACTAGAGTACACCTTGTTCAAAAGGAAGGTATTTCCAAATGAAAGGAAAGAGAATAGCAGATGGGGAAGATAAGGAAGTCTTATTTGGAAACCAGGAGAATTTAACAGGAATTCACTTAGTGAACATACTAAAAAGGTAATAACATTACAGAAAATAGCTCATTGAGCATAATGGATGCTAGTAAGGACCAGACACACAGTATACAAAGACTGGTAGTATGAAAGATATGAGATCCCTTGGAGAAAGTGACCATGCCTAGTTGGTTAATGACAGAGAAATTCGGGAACATAAACAACATAAATACCCTCCATTTAATCAGAGAAAATAAAAATAGCCTTTCCATATTGACTCTAATAAGGCATGAAACTCAAGAAGGAAAGATGCCACTAAAAATAAAATTCTGGGTATATAATTAATGAAAATGGACAACAAAGAAGGCTGGAGAAGCAAGAAGAATGGGGATACAGCCAAAGAAATCAAAACAATATGACTGGATGGGAGACATTCTGATGAACTCAGATTTTAAGAAGTCACTTACTAAAGCAATGTTCAAAGGAAGAAAACGAGTTTACTATTGGAAAAGCACACTAAAACAAAACAAAACAAAATCTTCAAATGCCAGAGAGAAGGCAGAATTAATAAGGTCTTATTTTGTTATTTTCTCCATCATGAAATTATATCTTCAAGTTGGAAAGATGAATGCAGAGATAAAGAAAACAGAGATAAAGAAAAGATGGAAGGCCTTAGAGAGCTTATGAGAAACATAAAAAGCTAGGTCTGTAGGCCCAGACAAAAAGTATTTTATTTTATAACAGCAACAAAAAAATTCCTATAGACCTGATCATGGAAATCTTTATAACATTTCAAAAATCACAGGGGGGGGAGGGAAGCAGATTCAGGCAAATCTCTTTCTCTTCCCCGCCCCCAAAGGAAGGGGAGAGTCTCATTCCCCTCAAAAATGTAAAAGACTTTATTAAATATAGGATATGCGAGTGCTTTGAAATGACAGTAACAACTCCTTTTCACCTATGATGACCCAGGCCAAATCAACCTCTCCTAGCCCCTCCACCCCTCTCCTCTTTCTTTCTCTCTTGTCCTTTAGAAACTTCTATTAAATAGGTACATCAGTGAGAACATAAACATAATACATTGAATTCAACAAAACATCTCACAAAAACTCTCATAATAAGGCTCTGCAAAAAAAAATATTTTATTAATTAAAAAAAGAAGAAAAAAGCAAGAAAGAAAAAAGAAAGAGATTCTAATCCATTTACAGCAGAACAACTACATATACCCCCCCAAAAAAAGAAAGAAAAAAAGAAAAAACAAAACAAATAAAAAAGAACTGTTGTTCTTTGAATCAATACCATGAGAACAGAATTTCCTCCAGCCTCGCTACTATATTCCATTCTTGCCTCCAGGTTGTTGAATAAAACCTAGAAATCTAAGTTCTAAGGATAGGCTAAAACTGAGGACAAACAAAACAAGAGACAAAGCAGAGGCGACCATTTAGGTCTGAAAACTCAGCTTCCCAAGTACTAGAGGGGAGAGTTTTTCTGGGCAGTAGCTTACGCAAGAATAAAAGCCCAGCGGGCACTGGGTAACTCTGAGCTCTTTTGTCCTAATGCGCAGCAGATGCTCGGAGACCCTGGAAGGCCTCCAGGCAACACCACACAGCTATCTGCGTATCCTGGGTGGGATGCGGGATGCAGCGTTTTTTCCCAACCCCAAGATCCCATGATTCTGATATGAATATAAATCCCTGTGTGGTGTCCGGTACGAGTATTCCTAAATTATGACAATGGAGGAAATCATACAAAAACAAGGTGATTCAGACGTTTTCTAAAGCCACTGCTTTTATAACGGACTGCATACAAAAGTCATTCTGATATTTGTTCTAATTACCAGAACGCACAGGCCCTCCAACAGCTAGCTGCAAGGACAGACATCCCAGCTGACCAAACCATGGGTTTAAGACAGGCAGAAAAATCCAATGTCTCTCTACCATGACAAAAGCAACTAGAATTGCCAAATCCGATACACAAAACCTTTAATTTATAACAGTTAAAACCTGGCCTCTGACCAAGTCCAAAAGAACTATGTCTTATTTCACTTGCTCTTGAATATGTCTCTTTCAGAGATAAATGACTCTGCTCTTTGCCAGTTCTCTCCTCTGTTTGGTGTTTTGTTTAGCTGGGCTTGTGACAAGCCAAGATCCGATGCATCTGCTTGAATGTGTAATTCACCTCTCTGGTCAACTTAGCTTTTTTTTCCTTGACAATATTATGTCAAACAATCACATCACAACTGGCTCTGATCTCTTTGTTGTTAGCTAATAAATTAGAGAGTATTTATTATCTGCAATCCTTTTTTCCTCTTTTAATGGTGACACATTTGTGGTGAATTACAGGGCAGCTTTATAAACTAGGCTCTGGGCCAGTCTCAGGCCCCGCGTCCATGTGAACGTTCCCTCTCCCGGTTGGCCTCCCGGACTGGTGGTAAATCAAGTCAGCTGTCACAGCGCACTAAGTTAGTGTGCGTCATTGGGGAGAGCAGGAAGCGTTGGGGGTATAATTCTGTCCATCAAACTAATATGTTATATCAGTAGCTTTGTAATGTTCTGCCATAACTTATGGGAAGTGACACCTAAGAATTCACTTTGAAGGCAATGTGTTCTTCAGACTTTAAGCCAAAACAGACCCGATCGGCAGCAACTGTTCCTCTGTTTACATGAGCGGGTTTGTAGTGCTAGAGAGTCAGGTCCCTATCAATGTGGCAGTATTTTACACATCCCACCACCGGCTGAACTCTGTTTACAGCCCTCGTGGCAGGATTTGTAAACTTTTCAAACAGGATTTCTTCTCTTCTTTGTGTTACCCTTGCCTTAACCTCCAGTAGCCGGACAGATAAACAGACTCCCTGAATGTTATCGTGACAGAGTGGATCTCTGACAGACAGGAACGAACAGGGCACCGGTTTCCTTGTCCCTTCCCCTTCAACCTTTGCCTTGACAAATGCGGAAATGGCCTCAGAGGACAGAAGAACACACACAACTTCTGATGGCAGTGTCCGCTTTGGGGGCTGTTTTTGCAAAGGTCCCCACGATCCTTATAGAAGCGAGGGCAGATAACCTTAAATAGACAGGCCACTCTCCAAGGCATGACCTCGGAGGGACCAGACTCGCATCACGTGTCCTTTCACGAGGATGCCTTGTTTTCCGGGATCTGCTGTTGGATCGTCCCTGGCTGTACTCTCAGCAGGCCAATGAGAGAAGCCCTTCGGGGAAGATTAAGCAGTTCTGCGAGCTGCCATCTGATGGAAAAGAAATCTACAAGAGCTGTTCAAAGGAGCTCTTCCTCCCCCAGGCACAAACCTAAATATGCACAGTAAAGAAGTTTGAAAAATGCCTGTCCTTGCCATCCCCAATACCCCTTTGATTGATAGCAGAGAGGGCTTGCTATGATAATTTTACTTTGACAGGTCCCAGGCATAAATCCCACAGAGTTGTTGCTCTGGTTTGACAACCTTCTGAGGGTTCCAGTTAGGAACAGGAAACAGGCCTCTATTTTTCACCCTCAATGCTCCTTCAGGTGCAAAGAAAAGACCGTATGGAAAAAATAAATCCTTATCTGAGGGGGAAACCAAATTCAAAGCAGTTTTAATACTTATTCATCAGAAAGAATGTCCAACAGGGGAAGATGTGACCTCGGTCCTACTTCTTCAAACTTATATTTAAATCTTCCAAATAAGAGATTTGAAACCTGCTCACGGGGAGAAATTGATACTCCTTTCCCATTCACATTTTGGTTTTACAAAGCCGTGTTAGTATTTTACTCCAAGGTCAGCCTAGAAACATACCATAATATTTTATAAAAAGCACTTCTTAAAAGTAAAAATGCTTTCGTGTAGTAACATCGAAGATTTACTACCATTTACTGAGAGCTTACGACGGGCCAGACTTTGTAACTCTTCATGTCCTCTTAATCGTCACAACCAGCCCTCAATTCATAGGAATGCAATTTTTAAAAAAGTCAAAGCCGTGGATTTTATTTTTTATTTTTTTAGCATTCATCTTTTAGGCATGCTTCTTGAAATGGCAGGAGTATTTGGGGATCAGTGCAGCGTCACCCAGCCATCTCCTCTACCCAGGATCTGAGAAGGATGACTCAGCACTGAGAAGCTTAGTCACAGAAATTATACTCAACTGGGTTGAATCAAGAAGAATCTGTGGCATAGTAACTATCCTGGAATTTAAAATAAAATTAAAATTAATTACATTTTAGAAAACACACACACAAAAAGAAGAATCATCATCTGTGGCTTCCCCTAAGTTAACAAGGAAATTAAATGAACCAGGATCCATTCTCCAGGCATTTGAGTTGATCCCATCTGGAAGTGCATTACTGTAATTTGTTAAAATGATTAAAGGGTCAAACCCAGGCAGGTATCTGAAAAGAAGGAACATTTCCATCTCCTTAAAATTTTCAGAAGTTGAAGATTTCCCTTCCGATTGTCTACCTCTTACGGATGTGAGAAACAGTTTTCTCTTGGCTCCAAAGTCCATCCCTGAGAAGATCCACATAGCTGTAATGTCCTACAAACATATTCTTCCTTCAATCCGACTCCCCTGCCAGGCCTGGGTTACCTGGTGCCACCCAAGTTTTGCAGAAAGTCTGCACTATTGAGAGATGCCACCAAAAGGGAAAGAAGGATCCAGTCTTGGCACCCACAGTAAAAACTGAGCCTTTAATTTAATAGGACTCTAACACACGGACTTCACCCCAGGCCTCAGAATTAAGCCCTTTTTTTTTCCCCCTGGGGTCAATATTTTATGACTATACCCATTTTGCGGAGGAACTAACCACTGCCCAAGGAATTCTCATAATTGATATGTGGGTCAGCCACACAAAGTCAGTGGGGAAAAGAAGAACAGAAAAGAGCAAGCTGCTCCTAAGACTGGAAGGAATATATATGAGTTTTTTAAGTCATAAAACAGCTTGCACAAATTTCAAGAAAAAGAAACTTATTAAATAATTGTCTCTCACTCCATTGCCCCTCTAAATACCAAACAGGATGTGCTTTCTTGTAAATGTCTATAAATCTGGGGGTGGGGGGAAATAATTCTGATCTTGTGTACAAGAGCTCTAGGCTGCAAAGAACATGGTTGGATTTCTGTTTCCTTTAGAGGAAGATGCCAGAACAGCATTTTCCCATCAAGTGTTGATAAGAAAGGCATTTAGCATTTCATTTGATGGGCCTGTTGTGAGTGGGTGGTATGACATGATAAATTATGGCTAATGTCATATTAAAAATTATAGGCCCATCTGCACATGCTCACTCTGTTCTTAAGCTAATGATACGCTGTCCTGTGCAAAGTCTTCAGCTGTGGCAGATGTTGGAATGATGTTCCTCTCCAAGGACAGCTTTAGAAAACAGAATTCCCAAAGTTTTAGAGAAGCTACAGCCATCTTTTTGGCCCATAAGCAGAAACTGAACCAAATCCCTACTTTTTGCCAATTCGGTCCTGTTTACATCTGATTCCCACCTTGATTCAGGTCCTCCTCTGAATGATTCAATCTACTTCTCTGTTATTAGCATAAGAAACTGAGCCAGAAAGCCATTTTTTTTTTTTTTAAATGAGGAAACAATCTCTTCTGCTCAAAACCAAAGAGGCACCTCTTAGGACATAAAGAGACATTTTCAGGTCTTCAAGGAGATGAAGATGGGGTAAGGCAAAGTGTTACCTACACATGATAAGGAAGTTGGGAAAAAACTGACATGAAATCAGCAATTCCTATACCAGGGCAATCCCACACTTTGCACTATTAATATTTTAGAGCAGACAATTCTTTGTTATGAGGTTGTCCTGTGCATTGTAGAATGGTTAGCACAATGCCTAGTCTATACCCATTAGCACACAGCCCATAGCATACACCTATCCCAAGAGTAAAAACTAAAAAGGTCTCCCCCAAAAAATGATTCCAGGGGGTCAAAACTGCCCCAGTTGAGAACCACTATTCTAGACTATTTGAGAAAGGTCATGCCCCAGAATCTTTGTGGGACATCTGTTTTCCAATATAGAGGACTGGATTCACTAACACACACTGTCATGCATGTATGCTTTTTTCCTCTTACTTCAGACACATGATAAGGCTGAATATAGCAACGCCCTTCAACTCTAAGCCAAAATGAAGGTGCCCTTTACTGTAAGGTTAAAGTTAAATTCATCTCTGTACAGGTAAAAAGAAAACGGATCTCCTTTAAGTATTTCTCCATAAGGTGAGTTTTGTTACATCCTTCACTCTTTCCCTTCTAGAGACCTTGAATCCTACCATAAAAGTCAGAGATTAGTCGAGAAAACAAAATTCCAGGAGAGGTCATTCAAAAATAGAAAATGCAATATGGGGTATTAACTCAAAGGTATTAGAGGAGCTGAAATAACAAGCAAGAGAGGAGAAGGCTACCCAGAGAATAGAGCTTCAGGAAGCTGCCACCATCTCCATACTGAAGGGTCAAAGGGAAGGTTACTGCAATCTGGGGTCAAAGCGCCCTGACAGAAGCTGGACTCAGGGTGGCACAGTCAGTGGGGACTGGGACCATGGTGGAAAGAGCTTCCCACAGGAGATGGAGCCATAGAAGGGACCCAGCCACTGCCAGAAATGTCCATCTGAGACAGAGAGACCAGGAAAGAAAGACATTGGCTTCTTCTCTCTTCTGCCCACCTGCAATCTCTCACTAGTGCCTTTCACTGGCTGGACCTCGTTTGACTCCAGCCAACAAGGGAGCCTGGGAAACAGTTTATGAGGATAAGCCCTTGTACACATACAAAGCAGAGCAGGGTTTGAGAGTAGGTTTAAAAGCAAACAGAAAAATGGCCAATGTAACTATCAAATTCAACTGCATGGACACCTGAATGCAGTTCACACTTGAGTCAGGAAGAGGAAATCAAATTGGATGAGTCTGAGAAATAAATTAGGCTGAGGGAAAAACTTCTCAAACAAACAAACCAAAACACTTTAAAAAGTTCCTTCCACTACCTCCTTCTCCTCCCCTCTCACACCAAGCTAAACCTGAGGGAGAAAAGTCTAGACTGGGCTTGTTTTTGGATAACTCTTGTGAAACTGAGTTAATGTCTAAGAGGATAATTGCTAGAAATGCTAGGCATATCTGTTACCTACTGCTATAACAGAAGACCACAAACTTAGTGACTTAAAACAACAACCACTGTATTTGTTCATGATTTTTTTGGTCAGAAATTTGGGCAGGGCTCAGCTGGATGGTCCTTGTTTCTTACCTGAGATCATTTGTGTTACTACAGTCAGGTGGCAGATTAGCTGTAGGCTGGTTGACCCAAGGGGGTCTCTTCTTTCTGTTCTAGTTTATTCCAACCTCTAGTAAACAAACCAATCTTTGTTCATGGTCATCTCAGGGTGTTCAGCAAGAGGGTAAGTCCCAAGGCACAGATACTTCCTATGTCTCTACTACACCATGTTTGGTAATGCCCACTGATCAAAACAAATTTCAAGGTCAAGTTGAGATTTGAGGGGTGGATAGAGTAACTACTGTTGATGGGAGAGATAGTCACACTGCCAAGGAGCGTGAACATAGGGATAGGAAATAATGTGACCATTTTTAATGATCACACTAGGTGAGTGGATTTCCTAGCAAATGTTTTTCTAAAAAGAGTATTCCAGATTTATCCACACCTGAATATTTCAAAAGGATACATATTTGTTTTAGAAACAGTAAACGTTTTTGGTTGTCACAGAGGCACTCAACTCTAAAACAGTTCCCCCAAACCCCTCTGACCAAACTCACTTCATAAGGGTTTCATGGTTAACAGCCAACCATCTCATCCAAAGTTAAGGCTGTTGCCTCAAATTCAAATCCAAGTTCAGAGAAGTCTCAAGACTCCCTTATTTTTCTCTTTGCCTTAAAGGGAAATCCAGATTTCAGTACAGCATTACTAGGAAATCGACTCCTCAAACCAGGAGTCAGAAACTGTGGTTTCATATTCTGAAAACAATCAACTACATAAGCCACTTGGGTAAGTCTCTTCTCTCCAAATTACAATCTCCTGATTTGCAAAATCAGAAAGCTGAGGCAGGAGTGAGAGATAGAGGAGGAAAGAGGGTGAGGTGAATCAGTGAAGCAGGTTGGTGGAAAAAACACAGTGTGAGGGATGTGCGAACGTGGAGGGTATTACCTGTTCATGGAAGTAAATTTATTATTTTCCTCCCTAAAATATGTTGGCACCTGATCTGACTGCCATCGGTCACAAGATCACCTCCAAGAACTCACCTGGCTCTGCCTGCTGCCCCTTCCAATCTGGTTCCCCACGTGCCTCAGTTGTACCCAACTTTGCATGGAGTTATCAAGCCCCCCTGGTGTTCAGCCCAGGGGTGCTTGCTTACAATGCAAAAAAGATTGGAACACAGACACTAGTCCCTTCTTTAAACCATCTTGTTTCAATCCCACACACCCCTTAAAGTGGGGTTGCAATTGACAAGGCTCTTGCTTTTACAAAAGAAAAGCCATGTGGACTCACCCAGGCCCATAATTCTGCCGCACTCACTCCTATCGGTGCTTCTGGAAAAACTGCAGGACCTGACACTCCAAGATCCTATCACGGCCCGTAGTTAGCTGTGGATTAGTGTAACTTTCCCTGGGCCCCTGGTTCCAAGCACTGCTTCCCCCAGGGGAAACATGTTCTCAAAATATCTGATTTCTACCCCCTTCATTTCAGAGGGAAATCTCAGGTTAGAACTCAAAAGAAAATAGGTTGTTTGGTCTGAAATATGAGATTGGAGGAGTTGGAGAAGCCCAGCCTCTCCTGCAAGGTCCCGTTCTGAGCTGGTAGCAAACTGCATCATTAGAAATATATTCTTTGATATGATATAAGGCAATTTGCAAATGGGCCTTTGGAGTACCATTTCCTCCATAAAACCCACCAGGATCACCATGAGGTGATCTTCTTCTTTCTTACCAGTGAGCCTTAAGTGGGCCCTCAATTCTCTTGTTCGGTGAGTAATAATATAACCAGTGGAGCACAGAGGCTTAGCCGTCTGGATATGAGTCCTGGCTCCATGACTGGAAATGAAACGCTGGGGACCTTGGTCAAGTTTCTCAAGCTCTCTGTGCCTCTGCTTCCTCAGCTATAAAAAACCGACAGAAGGTTGTAGAAATGAACAAGTGACAAAGTGCTTGGAGAGGTTCTCGCACGTGGTGTATAGTAACTGCCGTAGTGTTAGCGGCTGTCATCATGTCTCTATTATATTGCTGATAAAAGTGTTAACTTGTCTTATGTATCTCCTTTATGGTACTTGTATTTATCTAATTAGATAATAAGTTCAAGAGCAAAGATGACAAATATTTTTCATATTTCTTCTTCCCCACTCTCCCCCACCCCCACTACCAATCCCCTTAGTCCAGTACCTGGTGTACAACACACACCCAGAGACAGGCTGGTAGGTGGGGCCTCACCTCATGGTGTAAGGGTAGGATGCCATGAAGTTCAGGCTCCTAGAGAGACATGGGTTACTGAACATGGTTCTTAATAGTTAGCAACTTGCTCAACTTACCAAGTATCTCCTTGCTTCGGGTTTATAAAGTCTAAAATGGGAATAAAGTTGTTGCCTCAGAAGGTAGCTGGATGATAGATGCTTAATGGTATAAGGCTCACATGTGCACTCAAAAAAATGCTTATTTCCTTCCCATTCCTTTTCCCTCTCACCATTAAAGAATTGGTCAGATCAGTACCAGGAAACATGGAGAAGTCTGAGGAAAGCATCCTCTAGCAGGCAAAGTGAGGGGATTCAACGTCCCAAAGGCAAATACCACTGACCTCATAAGACGGGGCCATCCCCGTGAATGCTCCTGCCCACTGAACACCCAGGCAGTGGGTTCACAGTGCCATTTAGAGATGCTGAAATCGTCATCAACACAGGTTCCTCAAGAGAATGAGGGAGCGGAGGGTTTTTTTCTAGAAAATCTCTAATTCTCCCCTTGATGACTGCTAGGCTCTAGATGGAACATATAAGACAACACCCTACATTTTTCTCTAAAATTTTCTTCCCTTCTTGCCTTCCTGCAATTCTACTATCCTCAGGAATCGTGCCAGACAAAAGACGTGGGCTAGATGGATCTACGACCTGACCTTACAGGGGCTGACTCGAGTTTTCACGGAACCACAGAACATTAATGCTGACATGAGCTGCTCCAACAACCTCACCATAAAGATGAAGTCACAAAGAAGTTAAGCAGTTGGCCCAAGGTTATGCAGCTGATCAAGGACAGAAATGAAATGTAGACCTGTGCTCTTTTTAATTTCTCATCTTTCTGGTGCCTCAGAAGAGCACAGGCTTTTAAAAACATTTATTCAAGTAAGACATGCTCTAAATTCCAACAATGACTTCTCCAGCCTGTATTGGGTGGGATATAATCAGTCATGACTTTCTAGATCTAAAGTCAGTGAACTGAACCCATCCAGCCAAAACCATTTATATCAGCTTCTTTCTGCAGCTCGGAATATTATATGTGCTCCCGTGTGCTGTCTGTTCTGCAGCCCTGAAAGTGTACCCTGAGACCTCCTCATGTGAAGGAAACAAACCCCAGCTGGCCAGCCCCACTGTGACTGCAATATGGACTTCAGCTGCTCCACTATAGGGTTGTATTCAGTGAACTGCATTTTTTAAAAATGTTAATATCTACATGGCTCTCACCCAACTGCCTTAAGAATACCAGCTGTACCGTGCTTTCGCCTCTACTTTGACAGCCTTAAGAACAGCTCCCGAAGAATAGAACATTCTTCAGGGGAGGGCTGTTTGTTTTGTAGATATTTTAGGAGGAGGAGAAGATGAAAGAGATTTCATGTTGAAATCAGTCATATATGGAAAGGGATGGGACAGGACAGAAGAAGAAATCTGGTATGCTTTCAATGCCTTTCATGTACCAAGCACTGGGTTGGGCCAGTACTCATGCCTTTGCATTTGGTCCTCACAATGCTGAGATAAGCAGAATAACCACAGTTTTATAGATGAGAAAACTGAGGCTTAGAAAGATTAAGAGACTTGTCCAAAGCCAAACAAGGCATTTGCTGCATAGCTGGTATAGTAGTTTCCAACGTCTGTTGGCTGTTGTAACAAATTATCATAAACTTGGTGGCTTAAAACAACAGAAATATATTCTCTCACAGTTCTGTAGGGCAGAAGTCTGAAATCAAGATGTGGGTAGGGCTGTGCTACCCTCCAGAAGCTCTAGAGAAGAACCCTTCCTTGCATCCCCTAACTTCCAGTGGTGCCAGGTATCCCTTGGCTTGTGTTGCCTAACTCTATATTCCCACAGACTTCTCTTCTCCATCCATCTCTCCTCTGAGTGTCTCTTAGAAGGATACTTCTCACTGTATTTGGGGCCCACATGGTTAATTGAGGATCATCTCATTTCCAGATCCTTACTTGTTTCTGCAAAGACCCTTTTTACAATTAAGTTCACATTCATAGGTTCTGTGGGTCAGCCTCTTTTGGGGGAGGGGACCTACCACTCAACCCACTACAGCTGGGTTTGTACCTTCAGCCTGTCTTACTTATAGCTCATTTTGTCACCACACTGTCAGGTATTCCCTCTCTTTTTCTCTCTGTTTTCTCAAGGATGGCTTTGGCCAAGATAAAGATCCCAAGGTAGCCACAGACACAGTACAGAGAGAACACAGCCCTTTGATGGCCTGGAGTTATCCAGAATGTTAGTGACAGTGCTGAAACTTAAGACCCTCTCAATCCTACTATTGTTCTAAGAACCAAGAGGGAGAACTGACTCCTGAGAGATACCTTGCCATTGCCTCTAAACATCAAAACAGTTGACTCCTTCCAAAAGTTCAACCCTACTTTTGCAGGAATAAAAGAGCTATCAGGTGTCAACCTAACCTATAGCCACCTCCTAATAAGTTTAAGATAAAAGGCCAATACTTTCAAATAAGATTCAGACATAATGTAATAGCATTTGTTACCAAGCTCCATCTAATTATATCAATCTTTTATTACCAGACCCACAAGTGCAAAGAACTCTATTATAATCTCTCTTTATAATGATCTCCTCACTATCTGACTCCTCCAACTCTGTAATAAATTAATCATCTGCTCGCAATCATGAGTAAACATCAACTCAATTAAGAATTGATAAATAGGGGCGCCTGGGTGGCTCAGTGGGTTAAGCCTCTGCCTTCGGCTCAGGTCATGATCTCAGGGTCCTGGGATCAAGCTCCGCATCGGGCTCTCTGCTCAGCAGGGAGCCTGCTTCCCCCTCTTTCTCTGCCTGCCTCTCTGCCTACTTGTGATCTCTCTCTCTGTCAAATAAATAAAATCTTTAAAAAAAAAAAAAGAATTGATAAATAAACAGCTACTCTAAGGCTTGTCCTGATACGGCAGAGTATCACTGGGCATCTGCCAGGCCAAAGTTTGCCTGGAGTTTTGAAACGTGGATGACTCTCTAAGGCTGTGTTTCTTCTGCTGCTGTTTACAGAAGGTGCTCTGGCTGTTGTCTTGTGCCCACCTGTGTATACAGGTGGAGAAATATTCCCTTGTCCTCTTTGGATCTAAATGTGGAAGAACTGTTCATTTATCCTTATTCTGCACTACACAGTATCACATATCTGAAAGAAAACCAGTAGGAAGGCGGTGAAATGCAAGAACTGTGAACTCTGCCATATCCAACAGTAAAGTAGAAGGAACCCTTTCATATGTAAAGAGGCAGGACTTCATACTGAGTAGTTACATAATTGTTAGGAGTTAAATTTTGTCCCTCCAAAAAGATATATTGAAGTCCTAAACTCCAGTATCTCAGAATGTGAATTCATTTAGAAAGAGGTTCATTGTTTAGATGAGGTTATGGTGGAGTAGGGTGAGCCCTTAATCCAGTAAGACTGGTGTCCCTCTATAAGATGACATCAAACCACAGAGGGAATACCATGTGGAGAGACACACAGGGAGAAGACAATCATGTAGTGACAGAAGCAGAGATTGTAAGATGCATCTACAGGGATGTACAGCCAAGAATTTCCAGCCACCCCCAAAAGTCAGGAAGAGGCAAAGAAGGATTCTACACAGAGTCACAGAGGAAGTGTGGCCCTCCTGACACTGAATTCACACTTCTGGCCTCTAGAAGTGTAAGAGAGCAAATTCCTATTGTTTTAAGCCATGCACTTTGTGGCTTGCTACATAGGAAGCCAATACAGTGGTTGATTACAATAAGAATAATCAAGCTATCATTTTTGAGCATTGTTATACAGCAGGCACTGTATTGAGCATTTCAAAAGCTTTAAGCACATGGAATTATCACAATCATCTTATGAACTTGTAACTGAGCCCACATTCATTCAGTTTCCAAGTTAGAACTATTCTTACTTTACAAATGAGGAAACAAGATGCAGGCTAACAGCCCCAAAGTCACAGTGCAGATGAGTGGCAAGCCTCTTCAAGTACTGGGGGTACTCACTTCATTCCCCAAAACAACACACTGTAATATAAGCCTAATGAGGACAGGGTCATGGCAGTGTTATTCATCAGCTCACTCTCCCCCACAGCTGTGCTGCCCAAAGTCCAAGGGCTCCTCCGCCACAGGCACAGAGGATGAAGGAAAGCCAGGGACCACAGGGCTCACCCAGCATTCCACTTCCACTTCCTCTAACACCCTCCACATTTATGTTTCATAGTTTCAGTTCTCACATGAGATATATTTAAACCAACTTTCTGCTGCTAGAAGAAAAGTTTTAATATCATTGCTATATAGAGGAGTTCTTCTCCGCAAAAGAATTCCAGGTAGTATCTGCAAAAGAGATGACAGAATTAGAAAATTACCATTCAGGAACCAGCAATGAAATAAGGGACCTAGGTCACCATCATAAATGTACTCTATCACTAGGTGACAGATTGGTTGGGAAATTTATAAAAAAAAATCACCATCTGAATCTACTAATTAATTATGTGTCTGCTGAACATGATGCAATAGGAAGCATATAGCACCACATTCAAAAAAATGAACTTAGATCCAAGCACACTCCTGACTTACACAAGATTAAAGGAAGTATACAGGATAGAAGAACAGGGTAAATGACACAAGGAAGCAACTAGCCAAAATCAGAAGTGGCTCTTTCCCAAGGACAAATGAACATATTCTTCCAAAAGATTCAATGTGTAATGACAGAGACAGAGAAAGAGAGGACGGAAAAGAAGAGAAAAGGAATTATGACAGAATAAAAGAGGTGAAAGATATAGCAACCAAATGAAATGTATGGACCTTGTTTGGATCCTGATTTAAACAAATTCAATGCAAAAGGATGTTTCTGAGACAACTGGGGAAATTAAAATATGGTCTGGGTGTTAGAAAGTGCTATGGAATTATTAATTTTTTTCTTTTTTTCAATTTTATTTTTTTCAGTATTCCACCCAATGTGGGTCTTGAACTCATAACCCTGAGATCAAGAGATCAAGAATTGCATGCTCTACTGACTAAGCCAGCCAGGTGCACCATTAAATTTTTTTTAATTTTTTATTTTTATTTTTTTTTAGTTGAGATAATGGCATGGTGAAAATCTGTTAGAGAAGCTTAGTGAAGTGTGTAGGACACTATGACCTGTTATCTGGGCTAAGATTAGGAGGAGGGAGAAAAAAGTCATGGCTTTTCCCCTGAAACTCAAGTAAGCAGCTGCTTTGTTGAAAGCTAGGTGCTCCAAATAATGCAAAGTGACTGTCTAGGAAGCAAACCAAATGCCCTTTCCTCCGAATATATAGTTTTAGGAACTGTTTAGAGTTGCCTAAAAATTCTGTGTCAACAAAGTAAGGTGTGCTGGAGGAAAACTTTTCTCTGGAGGCCCCTGAAGAATTAGCTTAATTGGGGGATTTTACCTTTCCTCTGCCATAATACCTGTGTACTCAATTCATGACCAAGGCTACCACAAATGTTATTACCAAATCAATAAAGAAAACATTTATCCCTATGTTTCTGTATTTGAGATATTTGGAGCCCTTTGGCAGTGTCCTTCCTGCCGACTGCAAGGGTGGTGTTGCCACCATACATACTTCTTACTGGAATGTATGATCAAATGAAATAACTTCTGGAAAATGCTTAGAATATCATGACTTCAATAAATGTTAGCCATGATCATCTTCATCATGATTACTATTATTACCCTGTTGGTATTGTACATTCTTGTCATTGAACATTTTCCGTGTGTTCCTTTTGTGCTAGCTATATTTGTCTAGTTAGGAGAGTTAAAACAGTAAGGCCAAGGGTAAAGATATCCTTACATATTTCTCTCCCCTCTCCATTCTTCCCTCCACCATGTCTACTTGGGAGGGACAGTGTTATGTACCTAACAGTTTTGCAATAAACAGCTGTTTAAAAGCACCTGGGTAAGGAAAACTGGTGGTGATTATCCCTTCAATATAGAGTTATGGAATCTGGGAACAAAAATCGGCAGTAGAAGGAGCAGAACTGAGTGAAATTTCTGGCTCTGTTGCTTAGTTAGTAGACAGGTCGCGCTCACTAAATACTTTTGAGCTTCAGTTTCCTAATAGGTAAAGTGGGGACCCAAGGTACCTGCCTCAAAAGTACACAGATGGGATTCCAACTTGGCTGCTGACTCACCATGAGTGCCTCTCTTCCTCTCCAAGATGAGGAGACCCTCATCCAGACCTCTCTGACTATTAACTGTAAGAAGACATACAAAGTTCATGCATAGGAAAGATTTGCTATGAACAGAATGTGTGTATCCCCTCCCCCAAATGTCAAAGTCTGAACCCCAGTGTGATGGTATTTGGAGGAGGGGCACCTGGGAGGGGATTAGGACATGAAGGTGAAGCCCTCACGCATGGGATTCATGTTCTTATAAGAAAAGACTAGAGAGCTTGCTTCTCTCTGTGTTGGGTGAGGAAACCAGGGAAGAGGTCTTCATGCTGGCACCCTGATCTTGGGCTGTCAGCCTCCAGAGCTGTGAGAAAGAAATCTGTCCTTCAAGCCACTCAGTCTACAGTATCTTGTATCAGCCTGAGCTAACAAAAACATATGCATAATAATTTTTTTTTTTTTTTAAGATTTTGAGAGAGAGAGAGAGACAGAGATAGCGAGCAGGGAGGAGAGGGAGAAGCAAGCTCCGTACTAGCAGGGACCTGGATGCAGGGAATCGATGTCAGGACCCTGGGATTATGACCTGAGCCGAAGGCAGACACTTAACTGACAGAGCCACCCAGGTGCCCAATAAATGTGCATTCTCGTTCCCCTAATTAACAAGTTCTCAAATTTTAGTTGGCATCACAGAGTATCTCCCTGGGTCCCCAGTGATTACAGTCCCCCAACGCCTGCACTCTCTGGTCTCTACCCAGCACTGCCTACTGGCACCAGCACCAGTCACTCATCAAGGCCCAAGAAGAAGGCAGGAATTGCCAACAGATGACTGAAAGGTTAAGGCAATTGTCTGGTGCTCCCACTTTGAAATCCACAATTTTGCAAAGACAAAAAGAAGGGTCTAGGGCTCTAAGAGAATGTCAGCAAATGCTACCAAACTCCTAGGAGAAAGGGGGGAGGAATCAACAAAACACAATTTTAAGTTTCCTTAAATTCCTAAGTGTAATCTACAAGCTGTAATCTACATTTTATCACTAATTAACTGATAATCTTGGGTGATTCATTCTGTTCTCTGGACCTCAGTTTCCTCCCGTGTAAAATCAAAAGTGTTCTTAAACGTGAGCCTTGCACACCTCTAGAACTCAGGGATCTGAGAACTTTGATGAGAAAGAAATAAAATTGTTATATATACAAATGTGTACTTATATATGTACTTTTATAATACATAACCTATATAAAAATATAAAGGGATGTATTTATTTTCCCTAACTTCTAAGGGCCATTTAATATTTTCTTTGATTATAAATGTAGGCAACAAAATCTCATCAATAAAAATTAGATATATTCAAGTCACATGATTGCAGAAATCTGAGATACTGTTTACATTCACCACTACTTTGTAATTACGGTGGATGTTAGACCTACTTTTAGAGCTCTGTAATTTGTGTTAAGAAGCACATAAAGTACAAGTCATGAGCTTGATTTTTAAATTTTTTGGCAACAGTATTTCAATATACTTAATTTGCCTTTTAATCATATATTTGGTTTAGCGTATTTGAAAATCATTAGCCTGAGAAGGGGTTCATGGGTTTGACCAAACTCTCAGAGGCGTCCAGGCACCAAAAAAGTTAGGGAGCCTGGGGGATTCCAAGAGTCCTTCTAACTAGGACTTCACAGCTCGTTATTCACAATCCACACTGCTGGTATCTGTTCTGTTCTCTGGCTTCAACCTTGTTCATCTGCTGGGTAAGCCTGCCATCTCTGGAACCTGCTTCCTAGGTTCCAACCAGCCTCCGTCCTTGACTGGCTGGGTGATTTTGAGCAATTTACTTGGCTTCTCTGAGCCTAAGTATGTTCTTTTTAAAAGTGGAGCTCATTCCACCAACTTCTCTGGAGTTGTTGTGAGAGGTTAGTAATGTACTTAAAACAAGAAACAACAAACAAACAAACAAAAACAAAACGGTGCAGCACTCAGTAAAGGATTACTGATGTTACTCTTGTTAGATTTGTATCACGGAAGGGTAGTTCAATTTGTCATGCCAAAGTATGCCTCTTTGGCCCAAGCATTATTTTAGGCTAGTTTTATAGAAACCCCAGACACAGGAGAAGTGCTGAAAATCGAGTAAAAAGTTCCCATTTGAAAGGAATATTTACATTTTTAAAGGAAATCTCCAAGTGTAAGGATGTCTCCCCTCTGTACCAAGGAAGAGGCAGATGATTCAATCTCTAGAAACTTTTATCAGTGGGGAAGCCAGGTCTTAAATCTGCATAACGACCTTACCCTCATTCCTAGTTACCTCCCATAACCCCCAGTGTCTTTTTTATCTTTAGCTGAAAATGGTATTTAAGGTGGAGTTAGTCTTCCCGGGTATCTTTTCGGGTATCATGTGTTCAGGAGGTATACATGTTATCAAACTTTTGTCTTTCTCTTCTTAATCTGTTTTTATTTTTGTTCTTTTTTTTTTTTTTTTTGCATTTTTTTGGTTTGTTTCTTCTCTCTTTTTTTTTAAGATTTTATGTATTTATTTGACAGAGAGAGATCATAAGTAGGCAGAGAGGCAGGCAGAGAGAGTGAGAGGGAAGCAGGCTCCCTGCCGAGCAGAGAGCCCGATGTGGGACTCGATCCCAGGACCCTGAGATCATGACCTGAGCCAAAGGCAGCGGCTTACACCACTGAGCCACCCAGGCGCCCGGTTTGTTTCTTCTCTTATTATGAAGGTGTCTCAACCAAAACCTAGAAGGGGAACTTAGAGGAAAAATTATTTTTCCTCCCTCACAATACCTTGGTGTGTGGTTATTATAAACCACATTGCTTAAAGGGGCAAATGTCCCCCAAACTGAATCTACTATTACTCAGACCTGTTGAAAAATGCATTCAGTATTTCAAAGCACAAAGAAGAGATACAGCAATAGAATAATGGAAATAATTAGAAATCACTGGGTTTCACCTCAGTTCACTCTGAACTGTTATGGAGGAAATCGCCAAGAATGTGAGACTTGAAAGAAGGCCACACTGAGTTCATTTTTCTAGAATTTCTTTTAGAATCCTCTTTGCTCTGGGATCGTATATGCTTTCTCCTCACTTAATTTCCCCCCTACAGTTTGTATATAAAAACTGATAAGTCCTAATCTCAACCTAACAGTGTGTGAGATTTTGTGGATATGACCTTAATGTAAATAATCCGATCTCTCCCAACACACTGTTTCTGTCATAAAGCTATTTGTGATAACTCCAGCGGCCACTTAGAGACTTTTGTTCCCCATTAGAGGGATGGTATCTCGGCCAGCCAGGATGGTTTTATTACTTTGCATAAACTTCTGTAGCTTAAAAGGAGCAGTAGTAAAGTTAGTTCAAGGCCCTTTATGACTTCTTTTGTTCTACGAAGTTGGGGAGGAAAAACATCAGTGAGGTATGAAAAGGCTGTTTGTTTACAATCAGTACGCAGATCCTCGCCTTTTTCATAAAAGGAAAGGAAACCAGCAGGAGAATTACAATACCCAGCACCTCCCTGGGTCTCTCGGTATTCTCCACACTTGTGTATTAAGCAGCTAGGCAGCTGTTGAACAAGTACTATCAACAAAGCAATCTTCTAGCCCTTTGATTCAGGCTATTCATATCTTCTGCCCTGAAATAAAATGACTTTCACAATTAAAACACCGAAATCAATGCAGTATCTATTGTCATGTCTGCAGGAGAAAAGCTTTAATTACAGCCATAGTTAGATAACACAATCATTACACCTCCTTAATCTCAAATATAAAACCAGCACCCTCTGAGTACTTTGCCACCCTTTCTTTGATTTTTTTTCCTTTTCTTTTTTTTTTTTTTCTTTCTTTTTTTTCCCCCCAACGTGAATGGCTTTTTATCTAAGCACTTCAATTTGCATGCCTTTGCTCGGAGGCAGCTCCCCATGATATGTTAATTGCAGATTGCTTTAAGTACTAAAAGATTAACATAAAACCCTTTGCAAACAAGCTAATAGTTTATGATAATTTTTGCATGGCCTTTGTCTGTCTATCACTGGATTGCCTCTAGCTGTAATTTTATAAAGAAGCTGTAAAATATCATTTAAACAAGTTCATTTACACATAATTATTACCAGAATCACATTATTCAATTTAGATACTCCAGCCTATTAACAATCCATGAACTAAAATGTAATTAAACTATTTTCCTTTTATGAACCTATTCATTACAATGTGTGGGAGATGGATCTCTCAGTTTCACTGCAAATTTCAGCACTTTGTTGTTGAAATTGACAAGTCTGGCACTCATTATGTGCTTTTAATTATATTAAAAGTATTGCAAGACAGCTCAGATAAAGAATATATTTAGAAAAGAATGCCTGGAAATGCCAAGATGGTGTCATCCCCAAATATATATTTATTTTACTCATGCATTTCTTTTTCTGCCCTCTAAACAGTGAAAAATAAAATCATGCTGGTTGTTTTAATTGAGATTTTCATAGCTTCTCTTGGTAATTTTTCTAATTTAAACCAAGGATAAATATCTCATCTAATTAATTGTGTTTACTCATTTTTCCAGATTTCTATCTACTTTTTTTCAAAAACTATAGTTGGATTTATAACCAAATAAGTATAGTCTCCCAGAATTTACATACAGACACACAATTACCTCACATATGAAGGATGCCATATTTAGGACTTGATTAAAAAACTGTTGAACAGCTTAATTTCTAATACAAGCTTTAATCTGTGTGGGAGCAACAGCATTAATGGGAAACACTTCATCTGTTTTGAAAGGGGTAAATTCCCTGCTTCTGCTCAGTGTCGCTCGATTTCTGAGGTGACTCAAACTCTTTCAGTTAGTGCAGATTCAGAACAAGCTTGAAACTGGGAATTATAAGACTGGTCACTGATGGACATCTAAGTCTATACTGATGACACAGGGCATCCCAGTTTGGGTACTACTAGAGCAGCTATCAAAGAGTCCTGTCTGAACACCCCACCTCCACCCTAATGACGTACTTAGTATGTAACTGTCCAAAGCTTTCTTCTCCATTGCCCCATTTCTATCCTCCTTAGAATGTTCAACACCTCCCTCCATATAAAATCTGGATTGTATTTACCCTTCATGTATTAAATCATGACCAGCATTTTCCATAAAGAACCTTTCGTCCTCAGTGACTAAACTGGAGTACTGGTAGCCTGCACCAATCACTTGGTATCACTGCATATTCTTATGCAGGTAGCTATGTGCTTTGTGGTTGATTATCTCTTGTCCTCTCAACTACTTGGTGAGTTTCTCTTTTATGCCTCTATATTCCTTTTATGGCCTGATGGTATCTTATACATGGCCAATATTTAACCAAAATACTATAGATGTTGATTAGATATTAAAGTCAGCCACTTTCTCTATTAACCACTATTGGCTCATACTATGGAAGACTGGAAGATGTACCTAGGTAATTCCTTGGCCAGCACCCTACTTTAGCCACTCCTCCTCAGGGATCTCAAAGAAGAAATTCCGATGATTACAAGGACTGTTTATAAGTTGGCCAAGAACTTCTTGAGAAACAAAATCACCCTAAGACTTTCTGGGTCTTCAGCAATTCACTAATGCCCACTCTGCCTTCCAAAGACTGAAGATCTGGAATGGAAGTAATATCCCTACTTTTTTTTTTTTTTTTGAGATTTTATTTATTTATTTGAGGGGAGGGGAATATGGGAGTCGGGAGCAGAGGGAGAAGCAGACTCCTCTGAGCAGGGCTCGATTCTAGGACCCCTGAATCATGACCTGAGCTGAAGACAGATGCTTAACCAACTGAGCCACCCCGGCATCCAGTAATACCCCTAATTAAGGAAAAATAACCATTGGTACAATACACCCTTGGTTGGGTAGCCACTTGTTAATCACTCTGGAGGAATAGGGGGAGGGGAAGAAAACCCAGAAATAACCTACTTCACTCGAAGACTCTTGCATAAGAATAGATTTAGAGTGATTACTAAAATCATTAATAGATAAATAAAGAAATCAAAAAGTTCCATGGCCAAAGGGGTTCTTATATATATTTTTTTAAGTTTATTTATTTGAAAGAGTGAGCACACCAGCAAAGGCAAGAGGCAAAGGGAGAGGGAGAAGCAGTCTCCCCACTGAGCAGGGAGCCCAATGAGGGGATTGATCTCAGGACCCCAGGATCATGACCTGAGCCAAAAACAGTGGCTTAACTAATTGAGCCACAGAGGTGCCCCAGGTGGGCTTCTATTGAACTGTTCTATGGAAGAGTTAACTGTTAAAAACAAGACAATAGGCTTCAAATGGAGTCACTTATGCTAAGCCCCATGTCACAAATGAACCTTAACTTATAATTTCGGCTCTCCCAAAAATGGATTCTTACACTAGCAATCAGGAATTATCTGATCAATATTAGTTAGGTAGTCTTCCTGACAGACCCTTGCCATCCCCTAAAGAAAAATATCCTTGCAATATTAAACCCCTTGTTTGGCTTAGTATTGCTGCCTTGTTTCTGCTCCCTTCTGACTGCAAAGTTTTCCATTTTGTACAGATCCTCAGAGCTTCTTTCTGTCTGCTAGACTGAATGCTGAGTAATTCATGAATCCTTTAATGAAGCCAATAAGATCTTTAAAATTTATTTAGTTAAATTTCATTTTTTTTAATATCACTGATATATATTTACTGAGCACTCATTGCATAACTGAGTCCAAGGGGAATGCAGTAACCAAGGTCACATAACCCATGAATGGCTACCCTAAATTCCTTTTTGCCATTCACATCTCACCAACTTTGATGGAACATAATCAACTCTCGCCTACCTAAATGAATCCAGCAGAGGCCTGGGGAAGCCACACCACCCTGTGACTTAGACACCAGGCAGAGGCAATGTGATAGGTTTCCTATAGTTTTTTTTCCCCATCTGTATATGTATTTGTCTTATCTTGAACCTCACAACCTTGTTTGTTTTACTTACCAGTGTACATCAATGTCTGGCACAGTGCCTAGCACATAGAGACAACATAATAAATGTGTTAACAGTTAAATTAATTGGTACATACCTAATGAAGTAGCTGGGACTTTATACCATGGTAGAGTCTTCAGAACTAGGTATTTCAAATGCTGGTGCATTTCAGAGAAATAGAGATTTAAGTTTTAGGATTAAGTTAAAAATATCCAAAACTTGGAAATAAGAGAATTGGGGTGGGAGGTGTCTAAGAAGGGCACAATCACAACACCCTTTCAATGGCAAAATGTTGGTGTGGTAGGATAGGTCCTCGCAAGGATTATTAATTCTTAAAGAGATTATTTAATTCTTAAGGAGTTTATACTTACATTTGACTTCATTCGTCACTGCTTGATTACAGCCCAGACACAGTGAAGTCACATGTTAAACTGTAGGGTTTTGTCCAGTAAAAAAGAAGAAGAAGAAACAGCAGCAGCAGCAGCAGCAGCAGCAGCAGCTAAAGAAGAAAAAGGAGAAGGAGAAGAAGAAAAAGAAAAACAAAAGAAAAGGTCCCCAGATTTTATGATTTAGTTGTTCTAAAAGACATTGGTTAGTCTTGTATCTAATTGTAGCAATCTTGGCCTAACGTCCTTTTTTTTTAAAGTGCCTACAAATACCCAGTTCCTCAAAAGGACCCAGCTTTATAATATTACTAGTACCCTCATTAGTGACTTAAGTATATTAATAATATAAAATAATGATATGCACTAACATAGCATTTGTGTGAACCAGATTTTTTAATATTTTGAAAATTATACTTGATGATATCATAGGACAGGCCTCAGCAGTGCCAAGGGGGGGGGGCTACTACTGTACAGGCCACATCTTCTAAACTCTGACTTACATACACATAAGGAATCCTAGGGGACAGACACATAAAAGAACAGAATAGTTGGCAGGTAGCTGATCCCCCCTACCATTACCACCAAATCTTCAAGGTCTGGCAGGCAGAAGCATGACACTAATTTTCTTTCTTTTTTTTTTTTTTCTTTTTTTTCTTTTCTTTCTTTTCTTTTCTTTTTTGAAAAAAAGAAAATTCTGTTGTGGGGGAGCTAGAGTAGAGAGTGGAGACGTGAAGACAGGAAAGGCTGAAGGGATGTATATAGTAGATGGTGATGGAAGGGACCTCAGGGGACACTGACTTGATATTTATGCTTCGAGAGAAAGAAATTCCTCAACCTTATAAGAAATGATTAGACTAAATAATTCTGAAGGTCTAGGATTATCAAATATCCTCATAGTTACATGATTTCCATTTTTCTCAGAAGACTCAACTTCTACTTTCCCTGTGCCCTTAGACCTTGACAAAGGGCTATCTCACCTGGTTCCTCCCACCGTTGCTGGTATGAACCATTTTGAATCTGGTTTTCACCTGTTCCCAGGAGCTGCATAGTTTCTGTTGTCTCTTTGGCCAGGGACTGACTGCCCTGGGACACAGTGTACCTCCCTCCACTATCACACTGGCAGCTGCAATGGGCCTATGTCTCACACCAACTCTCAAAGAAACTCTCTTGTTACCAGTGCCGGAAACAATACCTCTACACAGCTCGTAGATTTCCCTGCTGCTTTGTTTTAGGTTTGTTTTGTTTTTTTGCACTATGTCCCCTCAGCTATAATTCTTAGACCCCAGGGCAGGCCATCTGAGCACCCACACACTCCCAGTAGGGCTGGAACCCACTCGGATGATCAAAGAAGAGATCTCGATTGTACATTTCACTTCTAAAATTTCTGGCGTACTTGCCTGGCTCAGAAACGTACAGCCTCTTGGATATCTGTAACTTGTAGGCAGCTAACTACATTCCCCTCCATGCCTGGGGGAGAGTTTCAACCTCAAACAACTTTATTTAAACAATTTCTTACTTAACATGTTTTTCTCAGTGCTTCAAATCCAATCACTCCCTGCATTGCAGGGAAGAACTGCTACAGGACAAAAAGAACAACACAACCTGTTTTTATTTTAATATCTTCCGGGTCTCTCGGCACTGCCATCATTTGGGCTGTCAGCCCTTCACTGCCCGAGGTGGCTTCCCGCGCTCTGCAGACAGTCTGCCTCCCCACTAATGGCACTGTTTGAGCGAGGGGGAAATGCAATTTTCCACTCCATTACAAGGACCTCTTTTTCTCACTGCACACAGATAAGGACCTAATGAAATTCCATTCACTAAGTATTACAATAGCCAACTCCACTCCAAATACAGGCGTTCTCAGTGCCTGCCAGGCCCCCCACTCCAGAAGCGATTGCCACTAAATGTCCCTGGATTGGATCCCGTCAGGATGAAAAACTACGGGGTAAGCAGGGAGAGACCCTGGAGGAAGGGAAGGTAACAAAGATGGCAGGACATCCATGTCTTTTGCTCTTCCTTCTAATCGTTAGGCCTGGAGAGTTTCTTAAGGACACAAATTCTAGTGTCTAGAAATAGCAATCTTGGGAGAGTCAAAGTACCCCCAAAAGGTCTGGACATCACACATTCTACATACACGGGTAACAAAAGTGAGAGAAGAGGGGCCATGCACTGTCTGCATTCTAAAATAGAAATTAAGAACATATCACATTCCTAATGATCACGTGAATCTCATAAAAGCCTGTTGAAAAGGTAAAACTGCTTCTTGATATTTTTCCGTCTTTCTCTCCTCATCCCTTGTCTAGCCAAATCTCCTTTCCAGTCTATGTGCCCTTGATCCATGGTGAAGCAATACAAAAAGTAACAGAAAATAAAGTTTCCTTCTTCCCTCCCCATTCAGAGTATCAATGTCCTAGTAGTTCTCTAGGGTCATGGGTGGGGGCTGGGGGGGACATGGCCTCCATGTCACCAGTGTTCTCCCTCTACATGATCTCTGGCTTTGCCTCAGACCAAAACCAAACCAAAACCAAAACCTTTGCCTCTCATAATCATGCCATCCAGGTTTGATTCTGTCACAAAATAATCCACGCTGCCAGAGAGAACCTGATGAAGTTCTAGTTTGATAGCAAATCGACAGGCTGCTCCTGGCAACACAATGCATTAGCTTCAAGGAATTAAGTGTGAACGCTGAATTTAAAGATATAGTTTCTAGGGGCGCCTGGGTGGCTCAGTGGTTTAAGCCTCTGCCTTCGGCTCAGGTCATGATCTCAGGGTCCTGGGATCGAGCCCTGCATCGGGCTCTCTGCTCAGTGGGGAGCCTGTTTCTCCCTCTCTCTCTGCCTGCCTCTCTCTGCCTACTTGTGTCCTCTCTCTCTGTCAAATAAAATAAACAAAATATTAAAAAAATATTAAAAAAAAGATATAGTTTCTATGTATATGGGATGCAATTTTGGGCCATGCAGACTTTTTGTAAAATCTCTTCAATCATATTACCAAAGTATTCCTATATCTCAACTGAGACACAATTAAGCTCAGAGGAAGACAGAAAAACAGTCTGATAATATATATATATATATATATATATGTATGTATGTATATATGTATATATACATAAATGCTATATGTTAAATATTTACATATAAAATAAATATACATTAAAAATTCCCTTCTATCCTCATTTCCCATTCTCATTTCCTCCCTCAAAGGCAATGATTCTAATTCATTTTGTCTTTTTATCATATGAATTCTTGAAAAAAGTATTTTTTTACCTTATACCATATTGCAAGATATACCCAAGATATACACATGTTATTATGTGTCACTGCATTTGTTTTGGCAGCTGTATAATATTCCACTAAAAAAATACATATGATGATTTCAGATATTTGCTATTAAAAATAGTAATTCCAAGGAATTTCTTTACATGTCTCCTATTGTACCTATGTCCCAATGGAATTGCCGGGTCATGGGGTCATTAACATACAAATTTAGATCATTAATTTTCCAAAATACACCATCAATTGGTACTCCTGCCAGCGATGTATAAGAAAACAACATTTTCCAGTCATGTGTATGAAAAAAAATCTTACATTTTCTTTGCAATTCCCTAATAATGCTGAACATATTTCTTCCCATGTTACTTGGCTATGAATATTTCCTCCTCTGCAAAGTATCTCTATCTTCTGTCCAATTTTCCAAGGCATTGTTTGTAGTTTTCTTAGTTGGCCGATAGGAGTTCCTTATAGACTTTCCATACTGATCTATTATCATCTGTGTATGTTGAGAGTATCTTTTCCTAGTTCATGATTGTCTTTTCCACTTTACCAGGTGTTTTTTGATTAACAAGTGTCTCCATTTTTGTAGACCAAAATTCAAGTCTTTTCTTCCATATGTTTTTTAAAGAAATCTTACTGTTGTTTTGGCTCAAGTATTTTTAATTTATGTGAGCCATATTGTTAAATGTGTCATCTTCCTTTTTTTCCACTCAAGTTGTATACTTCTAAGATTCATTATGTCATGATACGTATATCTATTCTGCTGCTACTTCTGTGGATATTCCAGGATATACCGGCCCCACATTTTATCAACTACTTTCATGTGGGCCCATTTATACATCAGGCAATTTACAATGTGATCAATTCACAAACCTTTCCTTCCAATTTCCCTTTCTCAAGCATGTACTAGTTAAGTAGAATCGGGAAGTGGCTAACTTCTGAGGCAGAAGAAAAATGCCTACTGTGTACTTTCATAAAGTCCTTTTGTGCACTTTAAAAAGGCTTTGAGTTACCCAAAAATGTGACAGATGTACCATTTTTTAAAGAATCTACTACTTAGCCCACATCTTGACAAACAGATTTCATCTCCTGTGCCAACACTTATCATTTGATAATGGCCATCTAGAGAATGCTGCTCAAAGGATGCTGAAGCTGTTTGAGTTCAGTTAAGAGAGTCATGATCAATTAACAATTGCTACTGGGGATTTGGGAATGGCAGCATGCACATCTTGCATTTGCCATCTCAGGTAGTGGAAATCACACCCTCTCACATCCCTCAAGACAAACCTTGCTATTTCCTAGGGGCACAAGAAGAGCCAAAACCTCACAAGCTCAGCCTACTGCCGAAAACAAAATCATTTGCTCCTGTGCTCTGTAGCCTATGCTCAAATGCATAAATTAGCAGACAGAAGAGAAAAAGAGCTCAAGCCCATATCTTTGAGTCCTGGCTGATGTCCCCCCCCACCACTGCCCCACCCATCACCCCCTGTACACTATTCTCACCCAAGTGCTTCCGATTTACTTTTTTAATTGGCTGTGAGATGATATTTTAGAATTAGATTTCTGAAGAAGAGAAAGAGGCAGGTTCTAAGAACAGCTGCAAAGAAAATGATTTTCTTTCTAAGCTCTGGCTCCATTTGTTATGCAGCAGGTGGTTCTGTTTAATCCAGGTGGCATTTACTGAGAACTCTGGTGTTCTCAAGGCTGCACTTGAATCTAATAGCGGAAAATCAAAGCCACAAAATCACCAGCTGTAGCTCCTGGCACATTGTGAGTGCCCAAGCCGGTGTTAGTTTCCTTTGCCTTCTAGTTTTCTTGCTTTACTCAAAAAGATTTCAGTCCAAATGGGCAAATGAGACTTGTTCCATGCCACAAAGACCCGAATCAATAATACTTTGGAAATTTAGGTATTAATACCACTTGATACAAAAACTAGAAAAAAATGATATTCCAAGGAGACAGCAATGATCTTTGGTTGGTAGAAGTTATATGGAGTTAACAGTTTACATAAAACAGGTACTTCATAAGTGTTTGGTACAAGGGACACCTTACCACAAAACCACAAAATGTTAAATTTAGAAGAGATAAGGGAGGTTATTTAAACCAACCCCTTCACTATACAGATGAGGACTTTTTTTTTAGTTTTTCTTCATGTTATGTGATGTCTGGGACTGGAACTCCATTTTCCCAACCACTAGTGTAGTAGCCTTTGTGCTATGTTATACTGTATTTCAAGGCCAAGCTGAAAGTCTCAGGAGAATTATGCCTGGAAACATTTAGGTGAAATTCAACCAGGGACATACCTGTCCTCCTCACCTCCACAGGGCCATGATCTAACATGTAACCCAGGCAGCTGGAATCAAGGCCATGATCCAGGCAAATGTGTAGTGCACCTAACTTTTCATGACCTCCAAAACAATCCCCCTAGGTATGGTTTTAATTTTTAAAAAATTACTCCGCTTAGAGTATCTCTAAATTTTAAAAGCATTGCCATTAACAGGTTACTTCAAATTGTCCCTGTCAGCTAGAGCTGGGGGAAGCTCCAATGATGTTCCCCCAGTGAATAATAATTTGTTTCAAATTTTAAAGGACAAAACTTATTCTTGGCAACCTCCTGTAGGGAGAAGAACTATTTCCAATGCTCTTTAATACATCTTGAAATAATTTATGAAACTTTACGAATATATTATTTCAGGAATGTGCATTTGCAGTCAAACAAAGAATAATTATTCACTGCTAGAGGAGCCCTTTGAAGGGACATTATCTTTCCTTTCATAGGTGATGGCTGAAAGAAATGATGTTTCAAAGCCACTTGCAGGTTAAAAACCTCTACTTAGGAAATGAAAGCTAATTTGATTAGAAAAGATGTTTAATTAACCACCAAGTCTATAACTTTGCCATTGAGGAGAAATCCTGATGTCATGTGTTTGAATTTGATGAGATAACAACTAACAGAGATAATTACTCATCCTTTTCAAATGAAACATGGTCTAATTTTATTAAGAAGATACAACCAATGCCTTGGGTAAAATCACAAACTCAGTATCTTCCACTCACAACTTAATGTGGTCAAGATACACTCCAAGACCCCATTACAGTATGGATAACCACTGACAGAAGGATACACCTGCCAAGGCAAAATAAGTCTTCAAATTACTAATGACATTCTCAAAATTACCTTTTTTTTTTTTTTCCCTTAAAGCCAGTGCTGTAACTAGAGACATTAATGGGATGGAAGCTTCTTGAATAGTGCTGGAGATCACATCTGCTAAGATTAGAGCACATTTTTGGAGTGAGATACCAAACAATACAACTCAGAAAATGATGGTTCATCTTGGTCCATTCATGCAGGTAAATATGAGCTCACAACATTAGGAATAAAAGGAAGTCAGATGGTTGGCCCTAGAACAGTTCATCAATGGTGCACAAAAGAGACTGAATTTATGGACATTGCTGTCCCCACCCCTGACCCAAAGCTAGACAAAGTCCTAGCTATTGCAAGTCCTATGTCACTTTCCCTTACACTGATCTTGATCTCAACCATATCAACTTCTACCATGCTTATGAGCATACTCCTTGGTGTGGGATCCCCAATATGGATTGTGGATCCCCAAAATTTAGTAAAGAGGTTTTCTCAAAGCTGATCCTAGCCTCTAAAGATGTCCAATCAATCATACATCCATTTATAATGAGATACAAAGGCTAATGAAACCATGAAGCTTCTTTCTTTTATGGCTGAAATTATCATTAGTTCAGTGGGGACCTTCTGGTTATCTCTCTCTTGTTTGCTGGAAGGGCTAATTGGTGGAAGTATTCATATTTTTAGTGGGGTGTGAACAAATTTTTGATTAGTCAGTGTTCTTTGGCAGACACTTAATCCCCAAATCGTGGAGGCCCATGAGTGCATGCTATAATAAAAAGAATCTTTGTGAAAAATTTGGACCTAACAGCTTCAGCCTTTCTCATCGTCTTTCCTTAATTCTTCTAGTACTTGGGAACCATAGTTAGCACTTGGTCATTTTATATATTATTCTACAGTTTGTGTGTTCATAATTCTGTGCCATATGAAAAGAAAAATCTGTAGGTCAGAAACTGTGTCATATGTTACTTCGGTGTTCTCCACTCTAACAAACACGAAGTTGACTTGAAATGACGAGTCTGTATTTGTTGATTAATGGACTTGGGCCATGTTTCCTTTTGATAATCCATGAGGTCATATGACACTAAGAAACTTCTTTTGCTGCTTTTGGACCAAGACACTAGTAATATGTTGTTGTTGTTGTTGTTTTTAACATGAACTTGATGTGAGTGACCTATGTGATTCACAATTAAGAAGTGATAAGAAAGCAACTGGCGTTGGCTATCAAGACCTCCATGGAGAGGTCCAGTGCCAATTCTGTGCTCTGTGAAGAAGTATAGTGGCAATCATCACAGAATATGAGAATAACAGGTGTGGTTCTGAAGACACTTAGTTTAGGCCACCTGGGAAAGAGGACTGGTCACAGAGCAGTTCTCATCAAGAACAAAACTAAAGAATTGCTCTCTGAAATAAACACCATGCTTCTATTTCAGATTTACCAATCTCCAAGGTTGTCTCTGGTGATGTTAAAATGATATCCCAAACAACTGATGATTCTGTACATGTCAGCCTCCCAAAGCCCAAAAACCTATCTTGTAAAAGTCACTCAGATGACATTTTTGTTTCAGCTCAGCAAACTATGAAGACAAAATCCTTGAATACAGTTATTGATTTGTGTAGTGTGGGCAACTGAATTCTCTCTAGCTAGAGGATCACTTGATTTTATAATTTTAACCCCTTTCAAATACTTTTATATGTGTAAGATAAATAAGACTTCTTGAAGTCTTATTTATCTTACACATCTAAAAAGTAGGCATCCGTATGCCCAGTCTAAGGCAAAGTGGAAGGAAAACCACAAAAGAAGATTGACTATTTCCTCCTTCAAGAAACTGATAATCTAGTCAGGAAGATAAGACTGACACATATGGAAAAAAAAAAAGTTGGGGAGAAGTATGGGTCAGAGACTGAGAGGTGTAGGAATTTAGAAAGAAGAGAAAGCACCAATGACTACTGCAGTCTGGAGAAGCTTACCAGAGTATATAACTCTGACCAATCTTAGTGAACTATGATGCCCATAAGTTCAGAGAGGGATGAAGAGCATTTTGGACAGGTTGCCTAAGATGAGCAAAGGTGTGGGAGAGGAGATGTAAAAATCACATGGGGACTAGAAACGCAGGTGAGCCAGGAGAACCCACATTCCCAGGATGAAGGCCAAAGTAGGTAGAGGGTTGGATCAATGGTGAAAGATCCTCAACATAGGCAGGGTGTGGGAAGTTGTGAGTGGGTGGGCTGGAGCTGAAAAGGCCATTAAATCTGGGAGTTCTCAAACTACTCTTTGGCAAATTTCATAAAGAAAACCTTAGATATCCAATATATAAAATACAAAAATACAAGCAGAGTTGTTCCACCCCACCCCCCAACGCACACACATACAGAGTGCAGTCTCTGACATTCCTTTGAGGAATCCAAGAGAACAAAGTTGGAAAACCATTAAGGTCCAATCTCCTCCTATCTATTTGTCAGAGGCGGGGGGCGGGGGGGGGGGGGAAGTCCAGAGAACAGAAAGAAGCAATGCTGAGCCTCTGTATAAGTAGTCACTTTCTGATTCCATCTCTCTTCCCCTCACCCCCATCCTTTCACCATTACTACCATCCCACAAAAAACTGACAACAATAATTTTGGTCACTGTCATCTTAAAACGGATCCCAAGTATTTGATCACTTCCTTTTACCTCTATTGATACAATTTCACCATCTTTAGTTCCAGATTGATTCCTGGATGTTTACTGAGCACTTACTACATACACTGCTCTCAGAGAATGAGTCAGACTTGGGTCCTTCCCCCAGGAATACTGCCAGTCATTTTGGAGGAAAGCAATGTGAACAGGGTGGGTAAACTGCTGAATTATGTATTTGTGATTCTTTGCTACTTTGCATTCCATTCATACTTTTAATTCGAATGCACTCATTACTTAGCTGTATTGCTCAGAGGACTGCCTCTTCCCCCACCTCCACCCCCTGCTTGTTGTAGTAGCAGGGTTTGAAACCATGGTATAATTAACATAATTAAAGTATTAATAAAGATTGAAGGGGTTGGACACTGTGTGAAATGCTTAATTTTGTGTATCTTTAACTGATTGAATGTTTAGGTTTGCATTTCAGCTGTCACCCAAATTATGTGTAATTAAGCCAAAGCTCGGATCTGCCTGTCTCATACCCGGTGCGGATGGCAGACAGATTTGATTCTGGGGAGAAGGTGGTAAATCTGCCCACTCATTTGTAGCTGTGCGCTTTCACACTTTTTATGCATCTCTTGCCTTTTCCCAGCGCATTCATCGATCAAATTATCCCATTAGCATGGAATGAAGAACAGATAGCTACGGTGGAAAAAATCAAATGCTTTCAATATATTCCTTGGCTACTACTCCCCACTTTAACACTCTGACAATTCTTCCTGGGTGGTAGCCTCATCCAGAGGGGACATTCTCACTCAGAAGGGACCCAAGGTGATGCTCATAAAGTGTTGCCAATAACATGTCAGTCTTGGAAGCAGCCATGGTACCCAAGGGCTAAGCTTCATGTCAAGTGAGAGGCTTCACCTTGGGAACCCAAACCAGGTCCCCAAGGGAGAGACTCACCTTGGGTACCAAAATGATTTAAAGAAGCTATTTAAAAGACACTTTAAGAAGATATCAAATCATTGTCTTAATATCAAAGGAGTTGCCACTCAGAGGCAAAGGCCCCCCAAATTAACTGGTATCTGCAAAAGAGCTCTGTGGGCATTCATATAGAATATGTGGCTCTCTCAGGTAAAATGCAGTTACTCAATCATGTAGGATGTGCTCGTTCTTTTGCTGGACACAAAGAGGAAACAAAACACATCAGCGTGCATGCACATGTTCCCTGTGTATTAAAAAGCTTGCCATCAATTGGAGAGAAAAGAACAGAGGCAAGAGGGGCACCTGGGTGGCTCAGTGGGTTAAGCCGCTGCCTTCAGCTCAGGTCATGATCTCGGGGTCCTGGGATCGAGTCCCACATCGGGCTCTCTGCTCAGCGGAGAGCCTGCTTCCCTTCCTCTCTCTCTGCCTGCCTCTCTTGTGATTTCTCTCTGTCAAATAAATAAATCTTTAAAAAAAAAAAGAACAGAGGCAAGAGCAGCACTACCAGACAAAACAAAAGCTGATTGGACAACACAGAAAGTGAGTCCTCTGAAGGCTGCAGTAGTGACCGAAGGAAATTAAATGACCTGCACCGCTGTCAAGATGGGCCTTGAAAGACAAGTCAGACTTAACACAGGGAGTTGAGAGCCCAAGAACATGATGAAGTCTCTGAAGGCTGGTCTGGAGGTAAGTCTTGAAAACTGGGCAGAGCCAACAACAGTGAAGAGAACCAAAATTGCCCAGTAGAGGAATGTATAATAAAGAAGGTCTTGGAAAAAATGGGCAGTGTCCAGATACCAATGGCAGTAGATTTAATGGCTGCTATATGTTCTAGGACAGCTTAGCATTCTAGTACTGCTGTACAGATTCAGAATGGACTTAGGGACTTCAAACAACACAAATCTACTATCTCATAGTTCCTCAGGTCAACAGTTCAGTGGGCTCAGCAGATTTCTCTGCTTCTAGTCTCCCATGGCCAAATTCAAGGTGTTGACTGGGTTGGGTTTTCTTCTGGAGGCTCCAGTGGAGAATCTGTTCCCAGGCTCGGTCACATGGTTGGCAGAATCAAGTCCCCTTTGACCCTAAGACTCAAGTCCCTGCTTTCCTGTCAGCAGCCTTCTGATTACAGCCTAACTTCATCTTTTTTGACCCACAATATTTATAGAATATCGCCCACAATTTCTAGTTTAGGTTTCTTTAAAATGGAATGGAGCTTAAAGACCCTTGAAAGGCACACTGAACATTGACAACTTTTAGAATTTTTTAGCTCTCTCGCCCACCCTCAGAGAATTTGCTAATTTTTTTTCATTAAGTAACATTTTCTTTATGAGCTCTTTCCCAAGCACTTAAGTTGGTGTTCATAAAACAATAGCACCTTTTATATGATGCCCACAGCTCATGGGTTCATATAATATTTAATAAAATGATATTTACAAATACTGTATAAGAAAAACTGACAAAAACAAGTCTGGAAATAGATACTACTGCAGCTTGGTGAGAGCAGAAATATATAGACATACAAAAAGGAAGTGGCCTCCTTACTGGAGTAAGGACATCAGTCAGTGTATCTTATGGAGAGAACGGAGTTTGATGGAGACGTAAGAAAGTAAAACAAGTCGAATAGGAGGGAGTAGATCAAGAGAGCCTCTACTAAACACAAAATAACTTTTAAGTTCATGTGAGGGAGTAACACACACTCTTGGCATTGTTTTAAATGATCACCCCATTGCCCAACCAAAACTAAAAACATAAATCAAGAAGAACGTGGCATAGTTCTCAACAAATAGGACAAAGGTAAAGGCAAAATGGCAGCCCCGTCCCCTTCACAGGGCTTCAAAGAGCTAGCCCAGTCTGGTGGCAGCAGCCCTTAATCTTAGAAACAAAGTGCCCTAAAGACTGGTTTGAGCCTGAGAAAGTTAAAATCGACCAGATAGAGGAATCTACTGTGGTCACTTGTAATTATTCTCTTCCCTCTGGTAAAGTGTATCTAAAACAGTGCACCATTCAGAGCAAGTCTTTTGATCAATTACATACACTGGTAGGTTAACACCTTCACGGGTTTCTCCAGCTGATTCATTACCCCTGTTGTGGCACAGAGCAGCATTTCAAAGCACCAATTAGTAAGTCAGACAGGCTTGAGTCCCTGCTCTGCCTGACACATTACTACGAGCAAGTTATTTAAGCACCATGAGCTATAGTTTCCTCAAAATGAAATAGAAATGATAGAGTCTATGTTGACAGAGTTGTGGTGGAAACTAAATATCCTCACATACTTAGAACATTAGGCACAAGTAAGTCATTGAGAAATGGTAGCTGAGACTTTAAGGAGATAGGTAGGTTCTGATTTGGGGGGGGGGAGTAGAAATTGGCAACATGGGATGTTGTCCTAGCCTTATTACAGGGGCTAAATGAGAGTCTGGGGCAATCAGGGGGCATCATAAGGGTGCTGGGATTGAGAGGAGAAAGCAGGTGCTGAGAGAACCTAGGAAACTTTTGCACCACTTGACAATTTTGCTCAGGGCTGACCTGGTCTACAACACAGGAGCCTCAGGGATCCAGACACGTTATAAAAGCAACTCAAGTCGCTGCCTGGAAGAATGCGAAATTTCTAGAATACCCTAAAAGGATATTCCCAGCCAGATCACCTGTATTTTTAGTTAGCTGAGCAACAAGTATGGATTAAATAGCGTTCTGTACCAGGTGCCAAGGACACAGAGGAGATAATAAGGAATTCAAGATTCTCAGGAGTTCATGGTCAAGAAGGGGAAACAGACATTTATACTTCCCTATTTCACTGTAATTTAACAGGGGAACAATTACACAAAAAAATAAGGTCTCTAATCATACGTGGGGGAAAAACGCAGAATGTCCCCCAGAAAAGATGACATGTAAACAAGGCCATGAAAAATGACAGGAGTTTATTGATTGAGGAAGGAGGGAAAAAAGCATTCCAGGCAGTGGATAGAGCACATAAAATGCACAAAGTTGTGAAAGTTTCTAACACGGTCAGGCAACTGTAAGAAAATCAGGGTGGCTGGAATGATTGGTTCCTGGGAGATAAGGCTGAAAGGGTAGACTGTGGTATCCTACTGCTGGGTTGTTCCTGGAAATTCAAATTAATTTCTCCTAAACTAACATCAGTAACATCAAGAACCCAATTCAGATATTTATCTTTCAATCAACTGGAATCTGGGAAGGATTTATGCCTTGCCATCACCTCAATGAATTTATTATCCAAGCCAGTGCTTCTCAAACTCTAATGTGCATATGAGCTATCTGGAGGTCTTGTGAAAATGTGATTTCTAATTCAGCAGGTCTGGGATGGATGTCCCTAGGACTCCACATTTCTAACAAAATCCCAGGAGATTGGTGGGAACCGTGATACCCTTCTGGCTTATTTCACACAGTGCTCTGTGTGAGGTGGTCCATGGAGCCTGTATTAAGTCCATGGAGCCTGTATTAAGTAGCAAATATCTGGATATCCTGCTATCAGTCAATTTCCATCAAGGATTACTTTGTGACAGTGAGGCCGAGCATCTCCATATGTGTACAATCGACCTACTGGCATCGTTAAAATAAAGTACTCATACTAACCCTTCTAGAGCATACTGACAATGTCTTCATTGCCACCCCCTTTACCAAAGTAACTTATGGAAAAATAACTCTATATGTTCCAGCCTTCTCAGTAGCATTATGATTCAGACAATTCTTCAAACTTTCCTACTCTTTATCAATCTGGAATGTGAAAGAAGCATCTGACCCAAATTTCCCAATTTCCTATAGCTGAGCCACAAGGTAAAAGCCTGAACATTTTGACTAAGCAACTCTTTAGATTTCCAGTTTCAGACAGAAAAACATGATTCTCTTTCATTTTAAGCCATTAAAGTCTGGGAAACTTTCCTTCACATTACTGAACTTGGGATCAAACAAAACTGCCTGGGGTGGATGATGGTGTTTGTTTAAAGAATTGAATCTACCTCAAAACCCAGGATGTATCTTTATCTAAAGAGAGACAAGAGAGGCACCCCCTCTGGTCTACCTTCTTACTCCAAGATCTGTATGAAATATGCTCTTCTAGGTTCAACAATTTCTTTTCTAAACCTTGATGGAGGGACACCACAGCTTTCCAGAGAAATTTCCTCAGGAGAAAGTGTTTTTTCTTCTCTTTTGTAAGTGTTCTCTTGGGTGCTAAGGTCAATTGGCAGTTAGAGGATGTTGAGTTGCTAGGGGCCTCTCTCTCTTTTCTTAAGTCCTACGGAGACTACTACTTATTATGTGGGACCCTCATTCATCAAAACATTGCTTTCATGGGTCTCTACCACACATTAGACTCTGGCAGTAAACTGCAGGAGATAGGGACTTTCCCAATTTTTCTGGAAAAATTCCCCCATAAGGTTCATCACTCTTTTAGCCATAGAGTGTTTAGAAATATCCATCATATTGATTCACCTTGGAGGATGGCAGCTCAAATAACATTTTTCTGGAAGGAAGGGGCTTTTTATCTTTTTTCATGAACTGTTAAGCCCTAGAAATGGCCATATGCTACCCCAATCTTAGGAAACAGATGCCAGCCTCTAGATTTTCCAGGACATTTAGAAGAGGAACAAAACAAGTAGTACATAATAGGGAAAAGCCCTTGGCCTAGAGTTGGGGATTAGTCCTAGTTTGCTCCATACCAGCTGAGTGATGTCAGGTGTCTGATATAACCTTTCTGGCCCAACTTTCCTCATCTGTTAAATATCTATTAAAAACTGTCTTATTTCCTTACAGGGGTTAGAAAAATCAGAGAAGGTAAGTACAAAGAACATTAACACTAATGGCTAGAACCAGTGAAGAAAACAAGAGAGGGGTGGATAGCTGAGTGGTGAGAGACCTGAGTACAGGGGTGGATGGGCACCTGGACAGATAGGGCACCTAGAGAGAAGGTAAACAGACACATGAACAGATGGGTGGCACAATCATTACCAGAACCAGGATTTGTTTTGCTTTGTTTTGTGCCTCCTGATATCAATCCTGTATTTCACAATGCCTTCTCTGAATCACTCATCCCAAACTTAGAACCAAACAACAATTGTCTATCTTCCCAAATTATAGGCTTTTTTGACAGGAATGAAAACTTTGGGATCATTTGCTCACTTCTCATTTTACAAGTGAAGGAACTGAGGCCAGAGGGGGAGTTATTTGTTCAAGTTGATAAGCACATAAGCTCAGAGTTGATGAGATTCTACTAAGATGGGAAAGACTATCAGTCACTTCCCAATGCCTGTCTCCACAATAAATAAATACTTAAATAAATATAGATTAGATAGATAACCCATGCTCTCTGGAATTTGAAAGCATTTCTGTTCCCTTATGACCAAGAGCCCAGCACAGGACTGAGTTTTTAGAAAAGTACACCACTAAATACCATTTACCAAAGAGTAGTTCTTTCTCAATGACAGGAAAATAGAGAGATGTGTTTCCAATTAGTCAGGGAAAGAACTCAGCCACAAATGCCTTGCCATTTAGTGTTGCTAAGCTGGTGATTTCTCCCCAAAGCAGGGAACTGGTATAACTGTCATCATCCTTTCTGTTATTTGCATCCAAAGAAGTCACATGTGTCTCAGCAATGTGAAATATTCTCTTTCATCTGCTTGGGAATTATCATCTAGTGTCCGCTCCTTCCCCCAGATTGCACATCATTAAGTTCCCCTTCCATGAGGTAAACTCCTTGACACAAACTTTCATGCAACGTATTATGTTTTAAAAAGAGAAAAATCATTAGAGAAGGGTTTAGCTTTCCTTCATTCTACAGTCCTTTTTCTAAAGGAGCTCCTGACTGCTAGGTAGCTTTCTCTGGGCACAAAAGACTCGTCTTCATTTTGGTTAACACACCTGATAAAGCTTCATTAAAATTCTTTCCTAAACAGAAAACTCCAGCAACCGGATTCAAAATAAACGCATGCATATCTGAAAGGAAAGCTGACAAGGAGAAGTTACATGCACACCATTAAAAAGTCAGAAAAGCCCTGACTAAGAACAATCTTTCAATTCATTAATGCCAAGCTGCTCCATGGGAGGGAGGCAGGACCACATCACTGAAAGAAGCCAAGGCTGCATAAGGGGCCAAGTTTACTGAGTCGACAGAGTTTTGAGGGAGTAACAATAAGGAAATATCGCAGTGAAGAAAAAGAACCTCCTGATTTTTTAGGGCGATATTACTTCACTCAAAAAGTTTGGAAGGAAAGAAAAGTTGATATGGCTGTATGGTAGACTGTCGTAGTAATGGCCTCCTGTATCCATGACATCAGGTAGTTCTTTTTCATATGAACTCTGAGTTCAGCCACACAACTTGCTTTGACAAGTAAGATGGTAGCAAATAAGATGCAAGCAGAGATCTGAAAAGTGCCCAAACATTAGAGCTTGCCCTTTTGCTGCTCTTGGTTCTCTTGAACTGCCACATGAAACAGATGGGGACTAGCCTACTGAAGGATGAAAGGCCATGTGAAAAGAGGCCCCAGTCAACCCACCCATCCCAACAACCCGCTGAAAGACCAGTGAGGGAGACTGGCCACAACGAGTTGAGACCACTCTGGATCCAGAGGACCATCCAAGTGAGCCCAGCCCAAGAGGCCCAACTGCACACTGGGAAATACATACTGATTTTGGGGGGTGATTTGTTACCCAGCAAAAGTGGATGGATACAGCAATTCTGACTCTCTCAATGAGAACAAATCCACCAGTCTTAGATGGGTTACCATCTCATTTTCAAGACTTAAGAGGCCTCTTCTCTGAAGAGATATTAGATACAAAGTCCACTAGCATCCTTGCAAATCATGAGAAATGCATCCAACAAATAAGAGATGGGGAGGAGTAGGTGCTGACTCCCCCTCAAAGAACACTTAGGATAGTTATGTAACGTGGCTACCATGGACTCAGACATACCAAGTTGGCCAATGGATTTGGAGGGAAAGCAGCCTGGTTTGAGACTTAGCTCTGGTGTTTACAAGTCCTGTGACTTTTGACAACTCATTTCACCTCTATTTCTGTTTTGTGAATAATCAAGTGGGACCACTAAGAGTTACCACACAAAAGTCTTGTAAGAAATAAATGAAAAACACACACGCAAAAGTGATTTACACATAGAGTGCTACACAATATCACGTGTAATTTTTATGACAAAGTTGATTAGTAATAGGGCTGCTGCTACTGGCCTAAACTCTGAAAATGAGGTTTTAAAACACCGTGGTGTTTCCATATGCCTATATACCCATGTGATCATCCTAACATAGTTCTCTCTTGTGTGAGGAACAAAAACTCATACATCGTGATCAATGGATGCCATCAGAATCAGAGCTTTTGTGTCTATGAACCACATTATAAACTGGCAAAAAGAGTAGAAATGGAAAGCATTTGCTATTGTAAGGAACCCTACTGTGAATCATTTAGCAATTAGAATAATCACTTCCTAATGTATCTATCATTAGTTTCATTAAATACACACAAATTTACATGTATGCACTCCACATTTTAAAAAGCAGGTCTTACTCTACCTATCTTCACAAGGTATTTTTAATTGACCAGTGTGCTATACTGACCTTGTAAAATCAGAAAGAAAGAGGGGTCAGTGTATGTCTTGTGGACTCAAGCTATTTCAATGGAAAAATAAGTAGGGGAGGACTGATCCACAAACTCGGTCTCAGCAGAAACCCAGGTTGTGTGTTTCCTGGGCTCCTGGATTCTAACTGAATAATGGAGTCACTTCCCCAGTTTGTGGGAGAGAAAGAACCATGGGAAAAGATAGAATTTCTTCACTTTTATGATTGTCCTCTAGTCATTTTTCTTCTATCCTTACTGCCTTTTACTGTTGTCTGTGAAAGAATGTATCATAAGACAGCATTTCTGATCAGCAGAAAGTGATATGTTTAGCTGTTTTAAGTTTGAAGTGATACTAATAATAGTCTCTGAATAGCGAATGCTTGCCATGTGCCTGTCATGGGTCTGAATACCTATGATTCTAAACCTCATAACTATTCCATGAGAAAGATGCTATTATCCCTAGTTTAAAGTAAAGGAGGTACAGAGAGGTGAACTACCATGCACAAGGCCACAAGTCCCTCCAATAACTGGGATTTTCTCTGGGCGGTCTGACTCCAGATTCTGTGCTCTTAATTAAAACACATAAAAATCCAGGGTATTCCTCAAGAAGCACCAATATTTCCAAATATTCTGCTCCCTGAACATGTCTGAGAAGCCCTGGATTAATGACCTGGTAAAACAAAACCATTATCATAGAACTCGATACAATGCTGTTTTCCTGAATCTCAAGTCCCAACACAAAATTTAATATTAGAACTATGCTAATGACTTTTTATGCATTTTCATGCACATGAGCATGCACGCACACAGACACACACACATACACACCACACACTCTACATCCTAGTCAGTTTACTCGATAACCTGCTTAGACTTATTTTATTTTGTCTGTGAATAAAGATATTCCTCTTCCAATCCAATAAAAAAAGCACAACAGAGCCGTAAATATACAGATGAATGTAAGAATTCAACCGTTTGATTGCATTAATTCAAAGAACTGATTAAAGAGTCTTGATACAATTGTGGAAATCAGTTTGATTTATTAAGCTACATCATCCATGAAATCTACACAGAGTGGGGAAAAAAATTAAACCTGTCACTTTAAAGAAATACACTCTACAATAAAGGGAATGAGGAAAAGGAACTCCTAGGATAATTTATAAACATATGCATATCTGGAGAAACCAACTCACAACTGAATATTACATTCCTCTAAGTTTGTGACTGGGGGAAGCTTCCCCCTCACTCCTAACCGCAGCTCTCAACTTAGGAGAGGAATATTTCTTTGCTGCTGTTTCTCCTCAGCAAAGATCTGTAACTTATAAGTACTTCCTTGCAATTAGCAGATCATTAGTTCTTGCATTATATCCTCACGGTACCTGGTTGGCCCTATCCTGCCACGTGGCCAGGGCCAAGTGTGATATCCAAAGTTTCCCAGCCTCAAACACTTGTACTCTGGTTCAAGGGACCAGAAGGAGCCCTTGCCCAAATAATGCCAATAGGAAACTTGCTATGAGTCTTGTTTCTCAAAGTGTGGCCCACTGGCCTTCTGCATCATCATTACCTTGGAGCTTGTTAGAACAGCAGAGCTTCAGCCCTACTCCAGACCTCCTGAGTTAGAGCCTGACTTCCACAAAATCCCCAGATGATTTCTACATATAGTATAGTTTCAGAACCCCGTCTTAGGTTTTAGATGTCAACCAAAGCATTGTTCAGTGCTGGAAACAGTAGTTTCCAGCAAGGTGGTAGGTGACTAGCAGGTTAGATACTGGAAGTCTTAGAAATGGCTGACAGCAGGCCTGGGAAGGTTTCACCTGGAGAGGACAGATCTTACTGAGTCACAAAGATTTAAGAGGGCTCACATAGCAGAAGATCAAGGTCTGTTCCATGAGGCATCAAGGAGAAGGACTGGGTAGTTTAGATCAGTTTCTCAATAGCAGAACTACTGACATTTGAACTTGACCATTCTTTCTGTGGGAAACTGTCCTATACATCATAGGATTTTAGCAGCATTCCGGGCTTCTGCCAGGGAGGTCAGTATCACCACCCACTGCAAATAATAAAAATCAATAAGGTCTCTAGTAACCACCAACTATCCCCAGGGAGACAAAAATCATGTTGAAAACCACTGGTTTAGATGACCAGGAACACCTATGAATCAAGTCAGCGACTTGATGGCTAAAAATAAAATACAATAAAATAAAGAACAGCAAGATCTTTAATTATCAGAATACTATAAGTAGAAATTCAGATGAATGGAAGCAATGTTCAAGCCCTATTTTGCTCTGATTATTCCTCCTTGTAATAAATACTATGTTTGGCTTTGGCCCCATACTTAAAAACAACAACAACAACAAACCTAGCTAAATTAACTATGTCGAAGGGTGCCTGGGTGGCTCAGTTGGTTAAGCATCTGCCTTCAGATCAGGTCATGTTCCCAGGTCCTGGGATCAAGTCCCATACCGGGCTCCCTGCTCAGTGGGGAGACTGCTTCCTCCTCTCCCTCTGATGCTCCCCCTGCTTGTGCTCTCTTGCTTGCTCTCTCTTAAATAAATAAAACCTTTAAAAAAATAAATTAACTATGTTGATATGGATGCGTCCAATATGGAGATACATCAGAGAACTGGGTCATAAGAGGAATAACTGAGAGAGCTGTTATGTTAAATCTGAAGATGAGAAACATATACCAGATATTTTGCAATACATGAAGGGCCATATGAAAGACGAAGCATATCTATTCTGTATGGAGATAGAGCTAGGGACGTTAGAGTGGATGGAGGATTATGCCCACAGAGAGATGGATTGCACCATAAGGTAATGAGTACCACATCACCAGGAAGCATTATAAGACCTAGCTAGATAGTCACATGTCACAGAGGAGACAGAATGTACCATGGCCTGGGCTAGAATATGACAAGATGACCCATTCATTCAGTCATTTAGGCATTCAACAGATATTTATTACGTATCTGGTATAATACAGTTACATGCATGTGATATAAAACAGAATTATAAGTTCTAAGATGTATTAGAATTAGTCTTGGCCTTTGAGGTGTTCATAAAGAAAGAGGGTGACTGGATAATCTACAGTGGCCAGGACACAGTGAGACAAGAGGGATACCGGACCCAGTATTCTTTTTTTTTTTTTTTTAAGATTTTATTTATTTATTTGACAGAGAGAGATCACAAGTAGGCAGAGAGGCAGGCAGAGAGAGAGGAGGAAGCAGGCTCCCCACGGAGCAGAGAGCCTGATGCGGGGCTCGATCCCAGGACCCTGAGATCATGACCTGAGCCGAAGGCAGTGGCTTAATCCACTGAGCCACCCAGGCGCCCCCCCGGACCCAGTATTCTACTCTGTTCCAGTCACTTGTTAAAACTTGCTGAATGATTAGTACCAGGTAAAGCAAATTAAGGAAGTAGTATGTAGAGATAGCTAGAGAAAAAGATTTGGACACTTGTTCTGACGCTTAGCAGCTTTGGGACCATGAACAACTTTCAGGTGGGCAAGAAGACTTCTGGTTCAGACTTTAAAACTAAAAGATATTTCAGTTACACTATTAGAGGGGTCCCTGCCCTCTTAGAGCTTCTCATTATGTAATGAACAGTCCAGACCCTAAGAGTGTAGGGATTCAACGCTTGCTGAAGAAATGAAGTAATGAGCATCCATCATGAAAAGGAGACTCAATGTGAAGCCTTCTCTCTATAGTGGATAACTATATCCTACCTCTGGAGACACTATAATCTTTCAATTCCTGTTAATTCATTTTCCTAGTTGGCAAAAAAGACAGAACTGTACAGTTACTTAAAAGAAAACAGCTACCACCAGTACATTTTTTTTGTAACTCACACCTTGCCTCAGGCTAACCATGCCAAAGTCCTCTTAGCAACACTAATTATCATCACATGGACACAATTAACTATCATTTTCATGCAAATAATGAGTCTAAACCAAATTCAAATGGTGGTTTGGTTTTTGTTTTATTTTGTTTTGTTTTTGTTAAAAAAAAAACAAAAACGTGGCACAATGCTGACAAGGAGACCAAAGTAAATGTCTCCATGTGTCTTTAATAATAACCTTAAAGGAAGACATATTTTATCCTAAAAGAAATGGGTCAGTCATATGACCCTACTGAGCAAGTATTAAAACAGCTGTTCTATGCATAGAATAACATTCCTTTAATTTACTGTGTTTGCTTTTTAGACCCTATTTTGTTTTTCCATTTTGAAGAACTAAATGCCCCAGATGAATCAGTCAACAATATGTTTGCTGCTTTCACATTCAGCCTTCTGCTGTTTTATAATAGAGCCCTGATCTTATTTCAAGAAAAGAATGACAAACTTATAGCTGCAAATGCTAAATTTATGAGGTTCTTTGTGGCAGGCATTACTGAGAACAGGGCTGAGGAAATAGGTAAGATGTAGTGGAAAGAAGAAACCTCCATAAATACAAGGCTAGGCCTTGATTTTCATCCGAACCTTGCAATCCAAGCACCAAAGCTCCACATATTTGAGATTTTTTTTTAAGATGTGTGGGGCAGCCAAAGGTGTTGAGTGCTAATTAGATGAACAAATGAATGGTCACCCTCAAAAGGCACATTATGCCTAGTCACAGCTCTTCTGAATGCCCTGGTTGCTGCTTAAATAGCTCTGTGACTTTAAATGGTACAAGGTCAAGAAGAGTTGCATTTTGTTGGAACCTTCCCAACAGACCCCATGCTGCTCACCAAGGTCTGGAGCTGTGTCCTCTGCAAAAGTGACCAGTTAGGATGAGAGGAATGCAACCCTTATTATTTCACCAACATGATGTCAGATAATTAGGAGGAAGCACATTTTGTGCCTGATGAATGGACTGGTCCTTACCTCCCTCTTCACGGGCAGTTTATGGACAGGGTAGGTAGAACTTTTAAGAAAGCAAATTCTACTTGATGTACAATTAAGAAGCCTATTTAAAAGGATGTTTGCCGAAAGAACATCCTAGAGAACACTAGTTTCATATAAAGACTTGTAAAAAAAAAAAAAGTTTTCCCCAGCAAATAATTTTAGGAAATGAGGCTATATTCCATCATCCTCCTGAACATTCATATTGTACTCGAGCACATTAAAGGCCTTAGGAAGCCCAACAGAAAGAAAGCCTGCTTAACTTTCCTAAAACCTTTTGCTAAGGAGCTCCTTTTCCATATAACACCATCAGAGATCCAGAGTTTAATTATGTGAATGTTGAAGCACCTATTAGATGTTTTCTTCAGGTGTTTGACCCATTGCTGATCGGCAGGGACAGAATGACTTGGTAGTAATCACCTCTTGTGAATAACTTAAGCTTTCAAGACATTAAGGTCTAATGTTTCTCACCTCCTTATAAGGTAAGGAACTAAGTCTTATGGACTCAACATGAGACCTTGAACCTTTCAGAATCACTGTGTCCCTTCAGTACTGCCAAACTCTTGAACCAACATGTAAGGACATGGACATATGAGCCTTTGTGAAAGTCAAGCTCATAATCTTATTCAGTGGTAACCCCACCCTCCTTGTAAATGATGCTCCAGCAATATTGTACACCTGTAATTTTCTGACATGCCACATTTCTCAAGTCTCTGTACCTTGAAACAGGTTCTATCCTCTGTCTGAATGACCACCTTCATTTCTCTACCACCAAAATATCAAGAATGGTTGATGCAGTTTATAGCTCTCAAGATAAACAACAGATTCAAAGATTCTTCCTCTTCGAAAGACACTGTTTTCCCTAAAAGACACACTTAGAATTTTACCCCTCCTCCTTTTTTAAAAGATTTTATTTATTTAAGAGGGCTGGGGAAGGAGAGCACATGTGAGAGAGAATCCCAAGCTGAGCATGGAGCCTGACATGGGGCTTGATCCCATGACACTGAGATCATGACCTGTGCCTAAATCAAAAGTTGGCTGCTTAACTGACTGAGCCACCCAGGCACACCAGTTCCTCCTTCTCTAGGCCTCCTCTTATACATGCATTGTATCACGTCTCACTATGATTATCTATTTAGACCTCTAAATCCCTAGGGTCACATTTTATTCACTTTTGAAGCCTAGTGCTTACCTTAGTGCCTAGAATACTGTAAATCTTAATACAATTTTGTTCAAAGATTATATAGCCCTCTTAAGTTCCACGGTCAAATGTTCTATCCACTGCCACTGAAGATTGTGCAGCTATTGGAAGTACATTGGAAGGGCAGCTACTGGTACATTCATCTTAGCTCTCTCTCATCCCAGAAAAAAAATGCAATTGGTATTCTTTGGGATTAAAAACAGCAACAAAACAAAACTCAATATTCTGAAAGGGTCAAAGAATCTCCTATTGAATTTCTGTGGAAATTCTTGGTCACGTGAAATCAACCAATTTGTTGACCTCATAAGCTCTTGACCAAAATAAGTGCCTTTCCTGTCAATACAGAATCTCTCCCATCATGAACTTTTAAAACCACCTTAAAAGAGACTGATTGGAGCAGGGTAGCTAATTATTATTTTAAAATGACAAACAAAAACACACTCCAATCAAAGACTTGCTTCTCTTTGTTAAGAACAGAACCAAAACAGTGATAATTTAATGCAGTGTTATCCCTGGCAATGTCAAGTATGCATTTCTATCTAGGTTCACTGTTTCCTTTATCTCCCACTACACTGCTAGTAAGCCCTCCTCTGTAGGAACAGCTACGGAAACTCTGACATATGTACAACTTCAAGAAACACGCTCATATCTATAACTAAATATTTATGCAACTTAGGCCTAGTTTAGTGATGAACACTTTCCAAAACATTTTATAGGGCATACAGAGAAGCCACACATATTTAAAAAGAGGAGGAGGGTACTTTAATAAAATATTTTATAAAGTCTTTAATTTGCTCTTCGATATGCTACAGGCATCAAGGGTCATAAAGTTCATAAAGTAATCAGATATACATATACATATATTTTCAGGCCTTAAAGTTAACCCCACAAATACTGTGTTGGGGGCAATGCAAGCTTGAGCTCTAATTACTTAACTAAATCATGTGTTTGTAAATTGGGGAGGTTACACCATTTCTTATTCCTAGCAGGAATGAGTATAAAGAATTCCAAGTCAGTCCTACTCTTTTTAGAGACAGCTGGGAAAAATACTGAAAATTTCCCTCCATAATAGAAGGTCTTAATTTATGACAGTTTATATAAATACTGTTTTGTTGCTTCAATTATATCCAGCCAATAAAATTTTGACTATCAAGAAATAACAGTTTTCCAGACGTCACCTATTTGAATCAGCTCTAAGATTTTTCTAAGATACTCAGGAGGCCTTGCATTCAATAGCTACCACACCTTAAGATGACTGGTATTGAAATAGCTATGGCTCAAGTTGAGCAAAATTACTTAAACCCAAGGAATTCCACATACAGGCTGCCTATAGACTAGTCACAGGCTGTTCAGAGGGCACTTTCTGTCAAATGGGAACAATTGCAGATTCTCCTATTGGCCCTTGGTCTTATTATTTGTTAAATGAGGAGACTGGAAGCTGGGGACAAACTGCAACATCACCTTGGAACTTGTTTAAAAAAAAAGAAAAGTGAGTCTTCCTCAAGCTCTGTGGAATATCTAGGTTGATAGACTTTCTGGGAGTGGTTCCTAGAAATCTGAATATTTAACAAGCACTCTAGATGATTCTAAAAGGGTGCACTAGAACCCACGAATCAATGAAACAAGTAACTGCTGTGTATCTCCCAGTTCTAATATTATGGGTATCGGTCATGGCTCTGGCAAGAACATCAACCTGTTTAAGTCCTGTGGGTTTTTCCTGTGCATAGGACTAGACAGTCCCCATTTTAACGTACTTTCACCAAAGGACACACAGTACGAGAGAAACACTTTCAGTGCACGGGTTTATAATTCCAATATCTTGGCCAATTTGCTTCCAAGATGTTCTTGTGAGTTTTGAACTTGGTGCCGCTTCAGGAGGAGGTCCTACAAACCATGTGCTGCTCAGGGCTCATGTGGGAGACCGCTCGCTCTTGTTAGCCTTTGTGACTGGGAAGTAAGCTGGATAAATAGTTTATAAAAACAGGGGCACCTGGGTGGCTCAGTGGGTTAAAGCCTCTGCCTTCAGCTCAGGTCATGATCCCAAGGGTCCTGGGATCGAGCCCCACATCAGGCTCTCTGCTCCGTGGGGAGCCTGCTTCCTCCTCTCTCTCTGCCTGCCTCTCTGCCTAGTTGTGATTTCTCTCTGTCAAATAAATAAAAATTTAAAAAAAATAGTTTATAAAAACAACAACAACAACAACAAAAAAACCAACTCTTGCCCTTTGAAAGGTAATCAAAAGAGTCATTTTGGCATTTCCTTAACTGGCCACTGGATTCCCTTCATGGGATTTAAGAACCCAAACTTAAATCGGTCTGTCACGAAACAGCTGCTTTCACTGCCTTCCTATAAGGGCCTTACAGGATGGTTTCCATGCCTCAGAAATCTGACATTTAGAAGCAAACACCTGCCTTCCACCCACTCCCCAACTCACCAGCCACATTCCCCAAGTTGCTTAGCCATTAGCTCAAATACAACTCACTGAGTTCAGTTGATTGAATCTAAGGCGGTCACTGGAATCAACCTCTTATCAGGGGCTGAGGTGTTTGGGGAAAGGTTAGAAGCAATGAAGTGACAAAGGGTTCAAATATCCTACAGTTGGAGTTGAAGAAATGGCCATTCATTTCAAAGCTTCAGATTTCAAAAGAAAACAGCTTAAGGCTAGAGAGGAAAATGGGGAGGGGACACCCAACACCATCCAGGATATATGTATTCTGTCTGATTTATTTAAATAGAAAGAGACATAAGTGCATTTATAAGAATTGCTTTAGCTTTTGTATTTATCATTCTCCTCCATCTTACCTCCATTACAGCTCTGACAGAATCATTAATTTCAGTCAATCAATCATTTAACAAAAACTTGCAGGTGACCTCAACATGCCATCTAAGCCACAGAGAACTAGTCACAACAGCAGTCTTCAAATTCCCTTGGAAAGGAAAATTAAGCCTGCTATGTGTGCTTGGGGCAACCTAAGCCGTAAATCTCTCTTTTCTGATCTCTTCATATAGATGAAAGAGCAAAGCCGCTCTGGGTTACATACAACAATTATGTGTTCACCAAACTCAGGGAATCAGCTTTCAGACAGCCCTAATCATTACCAATTAACCATGTCTGCTGACATCCTGGAAGAACTGCCCTCGTGCTGCTGAATACCCGGCCTTCCCTTCAGGCTGCCAGTCTCTTACATTACGGCATATGTGTTTTAGAAGGCCTATTAATGTTTGTTGACAATTCCAAATAGAGGTCACCTGTTGTCATGGTACAAAATACCCTCTTTCCCTCTCTGAATGCCAGGCAGGGAGGGCAGCTTTGTTGGAAACACTTCAATGCATTTCTATCTCGCCACCAACATTCAGATCTGATGAAAAGAGATTTAGGGTCTCTCAACTCTTCAGTGGCAATCCCCACCTGCTACCGCACACCCATTTGGGGCTAAATGGAGTCTCTCCCTTGGATAATAAACTTGACAGAGTGTGTTCAGGCCCTAGGCCTCCAGAGGAAGATGTCCAGTCACAGGCAGGCAAATTTTAACGTGAAGATGTACCGTCGTCGGAAATGTAAATGTGGAAAGAGAATTTCATTCCACTGGGAGCAGAGTGGACTTTTTCCATTTAAATGATCCTCATTTAGTCAGAACTGAGAACTTGCGTTTAGGGATTCTGTCACCATTTGCACAGAAATCCTCTTCTGTACTTCCAGCATGTTCTTGCTGGGTTTGAAAATGGTGCCATTTCAGTAAGATCCAAGTGAAGGTTGGAAAAAAAAAATGTAATTATTTACTTAAATTCAGTCATGACTTAATTTAGTTTAATTCCTCTAATTTGTGCCTAGGGAAGAAGAACATTATCCTGCAAAATGTCAAATATGAATTGTGAGCATTTGGACCTAGAATCTGTACCCCTGATGAGCTCGTGAGAGCCTCGACACGATTGCATCCTCTCCTTGAGGGTGAAGTTGCGCTGTTAAAAGATAAAAGCCCCACGCACGGAGCTTGTTGGAGCTGGCCACTAAGAAGGAATTTCATGCAGCGTTATTAGTTGTGATGAGTAGTGTGAGTTCACTTCACCTCTGGAATCCTAAAACCCAATGTGCTGCTTGTGATGTGAAATGCAGGCACCATCCCTTTGCAATGGGTCAGACACCAGATTGGAAGCACTTACAAGGACAGCCAACCGAATGAGCCCCACTACGCTTTCTCCCAGTTGCAAGTTACCAGAGAGCACCCTGTGCTCAAGGCCGTCGCTCCCACACTGTGTGCTGAGGCTACTACCCCCAATTACTGAGGCAAACTCAGAGGAGCACTGTGGGATACTTAAAGGAAAATGAGTTCAAATTAATACACATTTAAAATGCATTTTTAAAAATTTTGAAGTTTTGAGGAAAGCAAAGCAATACTCAACAGCTGTCAAACACTGTGAACTACTAGCTCAAGTTAGCTCTGAGTTTCATTATTCATTCATATGATATATTCCTTTCGAATATCTCATGTCTTTGTGAAACTTTCAGTGGTCGCTGTGATAAAAGTCAAGTACTACATGAAAATCAGTGTGGAACAGAAGATAAGGGCAGCTGTGTCCAATCCGATTCCAAGATTTGAGGAGTTGGGCCATGCCCAACAGATATGTTTATCCCATTGGCAGTAATTGTGGTTATTTAAGTATACATAAAAATACTGTGTTTTCTTTCAGGTATGTGTATCCCCCCACCAATGACTATTAAGTGTTAGGACATAAATAACTATTAACTATTTCAAATGTACCTAACTACTTAATAAATGGAACACCATGTGTGTGTGTGAGTGTGCGTGTGTGTGTGTATGTGAGTGTGTGTGCACGCGCATGCATGTACATGCTTAGAAATATGATGAAAGTTAATTGAGACACAAAGGGCAGCATGAATTGAGAAACTTTGGTAACTCACCGTCCCCTCTTGGGTTTGAACACCTTTGTTCTCTTTACTCTTTGTAATAAGCTTCAGTCACAGGATTCCGGCCTTGGAGCCTCAAGAAGCTCCCTATAAATACAGATAAAGTGTACTCCTCCATCCACTCAGCCTCCCTGGAGCAGCTAGAAGACAACTTGAAAATGAACACACACATCTACACGTGGCCCACAACTGAGTGCTAAGCCCTGTCCATTTTCTCAGTTGTTATGCACACTTTGGAAGTGTTATTCCATCAGGTGAAAGTGGGTCTCCAAACTTAGTCATATTCCACCATCTGGGATGAAGGGGCCCCTCAAGAGGGAATCGGCCAAGTCCAGTCAAGCCGTACGGAAATGGAGACCCATCACCTTGAGTGCTGCAATATTGCCACCATCACCACAGGAAGGGTTTAATCAAGATCCATTTCTCTGGTGGTGTTTTTGTCACCAACACCTCATTACCCCTGGATCCTGGCCAGTCCTCGACCTACTTTCTTTGAGTGGAGGACAGAAACAAATTACCGGGCTTTTCAAGAAACAAAACACACAGTAAATAAATTTTCTTAAACTACAGAGTGCTATCATAACCCAAGCCAGGAGAGGAAGCAATCTAATTTCAATCTGTGATCAGAACCAAATACAAGAATCAATGCATCAGCCCCTCAGCAGCAAAGCGAAGGGGTTTCCGGCTGACCTCTGAATCTCTGCCCAGGAAATGAAAGCAGGAGACTGGCAGATAACTTGATGGAAAAACCAGGGAGTGCAATAGAAAGCCAGACAGGTTGTAATAACACCTGAGAGTTACCCAGGGTCTCTGGCAGGGTCCTGCTTGCTGCCAAAAACTGCTGCTACCTCAATTGCCATTAACCACTTCTAATGCTGCAATGAATCACCCTAGGTGCCTGGAAACTAGGAAAATGACACCCTCATTTTCTTGCAAATGTAGATTGCAATCCCCAAGTTGGAAATAAGGAAAATTGAATGCCCTTCTCCAGGCTGCTAAAAATGAAGGGAGTTTCAAGACTTCAGTGATGATCCTTCCCAGGACAAAATGGTCTCCTGACCTCACCCCACAGTCACCCAGAGGACACAGAATTAAAATCTGCCTCCCATCAAGTCACCCAGCATGTTCATGCCCCATTTTCCTTCCTTATGCATGGTCCCATCCCAGCCACCAGACCAAAATAACATTACTTGAGCCCAAGCACATGCAACAAGGCATATTTCCAAAATTACTTTATTTGACCTTAATAATTCCATGAGGTGTGGGGATAATCCCCATTTTACTGACGAGAAAACTGAAGCCCAGAATGGTTGTGGAATGTTCTTGACACTACACAGCTGGTTGACTTGCCCAGTTAGAAATGAAATCCTCTCTGAGTCCAGTCCCTTTTCCTCTACTGCAAGAATGGTTCTGGTCCCTGCCACGATGAGGAAAGGAGCAATGGACCCAGTGGCTTATAAAGTGTCTTTAGGTGAATTTTAAAAAGATATCTCTGACAGGACTCATTTGATATGTGGGAACATTCTCTTGAGATATTTAATATACAATGATTTTGTTAGAACAAGACACTACCACATGCCTGGGGATCCTCATTTTAAATGGACAAATCTATCACCTATCTCTGTGATATAGACAAGTGTCCTTTTAGATGTGGCACCATCATGCACAGCACATTCTGCCCTACCTTCCCTCATGACTTTGGATGGTCCAGACTTAAGAGAAGAGACTACTGTATGCCTAATCATCCTGGGAGAGGCTGAAGAATACGGAATGTGCAGAGTCTTGAGCATGATCGGTAATTGGTAAATAAGCAGTGAATCCAATGGAACCCAAATCCCTAACTTCAAGGAATTAAAACCAATACATAAGCAGTAAAAATGCTTTTAAAGAACGATTATAAAGGCCAAACGGTAGTCAACAAGACATACACTCCATTAAGTGAGCTGAAACTCACTTAATAGAGTGAGGATCAAATCACAAAACCAAGGAAGACAGCATCCTCAACGAGTGGCTAGACAGAGGCTAGAAAACAAGGGCCACGGTAGCAGGGACCAAGTCTGTCTGATTCACTGCTCTGACCTCATTCAACATGTTACTCACGCAGCCCCAAAGGGAAAGACAACTCTTGACGGAAGAACAGAAGTATACGTCAGCTCTGGCTTAATGCTACTCCTCTGCCTTTTTCCAACACACTGATGTTGCCCTTGGGGCTGGGGCTAATCTTCCAGCTTCTTGAGGCTCCAAGGCTAAACAGAACTTTTGCCTTTCAGGACCCCTATCTGGCACATTGCTCTGAGTGGCACATTCAGGAAATAAATAAAAAATAAACAAACTGTCTGAGATTCCGTGATTAACATTCCACACCTCCGGCTAAATGGTAGTGCCATCTTATCAGGCTCAGTTTGGAATGCGTAAATGGAAAAAAAAAAAAAAAATCCCACCAGCTAATAGCTGTATTAAGAAGTTCCATTTAATCAAATGTTGCATTATCTGGAGTTATTTTTAACAGATGCACATTGGATTAATAAAAACTACACAAAACTTGAGATTAAACAAGAGGTTTTTCTAAATTGACAGTAAGGCCCACTTTAATACAAAGTCGTATTAAACAGAAGCCTTTGATATTAGTGAAACCCATAAAGATCCCAAATTTCTGGCAGTCTAACAGGAACAAACCATACTTTATTGTTGAATTCTTTTTTTTTTTAATGTACTTTGAGCAAATTGTGTACTTAGAAAATTAATTGGAAACATAGCTTTGGTTCTTACTAGACCTACTTCAAAACATCTGAAGGATGCCTGGATAACAATGTGCCTGTCATCTAGCCTGAGTCCCCAACAGAAGGACAAAAGGACACTGAGACTTTCACATATTCCTAGCAGAAATACACTAAGAACCGACAGGTATTCACTACGGGTCATAGCAAGCAGAAGATGAGGGAAAATGTTTTCTTACAGACCAGGAAGAATTCTTCATACTCCTAACAATAGTAACTGTGTAGGGCATTGCAATACATGAAATATTTTCAAAGGACCATTTTGTCTGGTCCATAGATTCTCTTTGAGTGACGCACAAAGTACTAATGACTCATATTTTTAGGCACAAATTTCAGTGGCTTCCCCAACATCTCCCATATTTCAGTCCTAACCCTAGTGGGAAGTTTAGCCATGAAGCCTTGTGAATTTCAGTAGGAAATCCAAGAGCAGGCTGCTATTTGGATACATAGAACAGGCTGCAAACATCCCCACTTGCTAACATTCACCACTGACCATTGTCTATTTTGTGTGTGCCTAAAGGGTCACATTAAAATCAGAAAGGCTCTTTTTTGAATATACCAAATATACAAAGCCAAGTTCTTAAAGAAGGCTATTTAATCCATTATCTTACCATGACTGTATTACACTTACACAAAAGTTCCTTTCTAATCTCCTAAGAGAGCATTTAACACATTGCCATTTTACTACTGCCAAGCCCTGAAAAGTTTTGATTCAGCATTTGCAGCCCATCTCTTATGACAACTTGCCAATATGTAGATTAGATCCAATAATTAACGGGATTCAGAAAGTGCACATCATTCAATTTCAGCCAATTAAGTGAGCATCTTCCATCATTAACTCTTTCTTGTTTGGGTCATTAGTACACATACTGGGAGCTGAAAAGGAGGTACCCAGTGGGAATGTTAAAGGGGGTGGGGAATATTCATATCTTGAGAACTGCAATGCATTTACTTGAGAACTGACCATTGAAGCATATTTAGGAGTAGAACAGTGTGAGCTCCAGACCCAGACCCACCCTCCAGCATCTCTACTCTTCTTCCACAGCTCCTCACAGAAGCTAACTATTTCTGCCCCATTTCTCTACACTTTCTAAATATTTCTGCAAAAGCAACAGGACAAGATGGGAGATGACATTTGTTCTAACAAAACAGCTGCTGTGTCTGATACAGTCTCTCCTCTTTTGTTGAGTGGAATTGGTCACCTCTCACCACAACTTCTATTAATGGGACCAAGGAAGCAAGACCTATCACTTCAGTCCAACGGACAGTTGACTCAGTATTTTAAAATGCAATTTGATTCTTTATTCAAATAAAAAATTCACAAATGCAGCATATTTAGATCCTCTTTTGAACCCATGTGGATCTTTGTCCATTTATGACCACTATGGTCATTTATATGACCTATCTCACTCTTCTGAGCACTGGCTTGAGTCCTGTGTGTGGCTGATTTTAGTTTTCTGTATTTAAAAAATTATGTTTCTCTTTGAAATCTAGAGCGGTCTTTTCCTCTCAAAAGGTGGGTCAAAGTGCCTTGGGTTAATCTTGCCAGTCAACTAGTGTAAATGTCTAGGCCTCTCCACTTCTGATAATCATTGCAAATACCTCATTAACCACACTGCAATCCATTCAAAATAGTATTATTATTTTTGATGAGGGAGTCATGGAAAAAAGTCTGGATAATGCCAGCCTGTCGTGGCCTTTGCTTGTTGGGAGTAAATTGCTATCACAATAACAATTTCTGTATTTTCAAAGAATTAATGCCATTTGAGATGATGCAAATATAAAGCACATGACTAGAATGATGGCAAATTCGTTCTTTTGTAAAGAAAGCTAAGGGGCTTTCTACCTAAATTGAATGTATCTATAAGCAAAATGAGAAAGGATTCCTGCCCAGAGACAGGCAGACTGTCCTCTTTTGGGTCCATGCTGTACTCTGGTCCCTTTAAATCTACCCAGAATTTAGTACATGGGTTCTAATGTCTGACTAGGAGGAAGGTGGTGCTACAGTGCACCAGTTGATCCATTTTGTAATCAGTTTGTCCTTCTCTCAATTTCAACTTTGACTAAGCTTGAGGCTAATCATCATTTTCTTCTGGGACCACCACCACACCCTACCTCCTTCTCTTCCAGTGTCTTCTTACCCAGTCTTCACCCTTGAGATTGTGTGAGGCACACTCTTTACTTTGCCTTCCTTCCATAGTTCCTTGCTATTTTAATTAAGACAAGAGCCCACATGGCTCTCTTAGAGAGATTGTTTCTTTTCTTTCCTGGCACATCAGCCATTTTCCCAGTACCCCATCTACAGTGTGCCAGATTAATACTATAAAATCTGGCAGAGATAAAAGAGCCTGAAACCAGGATTTTCCATGAGACAAGATAGGTTACAGTATAAACAATATGTTTTTCAGCTTCTTTATGTTGGTCACCAGCAATGACAGCCCAGCTACAGTTCGTTCATTGGTGCCTACTGGATGTCTATTGGATGCTAAGCACTTAACATACAGTGTTTTGTTTACTTCTCAGAACAAGTCTGAGGAAGGTACTGATAGACTCACTTTGTAGATGAGAAAATGGGCTTTGAGAGGTTGTCTTCCACATTCTACCAGGGCGCATAAAAAGTGCTGTGTAGAAAGCTGATGTTTCATTTCTGCCATCTTCTAAGATACAGCCCCATGTAATAAAAGTGACAAAGGGTTTTCAAGTCCCAAGCAGGAAGCTAATCTAATTTTGTGATTCTCAATTTCTCAGCAACTGGTACCACTACCTTAGTCCCAAAGGTCTCTAACAAATAAGAACCTGGTAGGCTTTCAGTTAAGATTTTCATCTGTTTCTACAAATTCCCACTCCTCTGTTGTTCAAACATGGTAGGCACTCAATAAATAGTTCTGATTTATTGACTATTTCCATTTGCAGTAAGATTAGAAGGAGTTCCTTATCTCTTTTTTCTAGACTGATCCCAGGTCCTGGATCCTGGTACTTGTGGGCACAGACTCTCCTCTCATCCCCAACATAAACACTCTTGGAGGACAGGCATTTCATAGCTTCTCCAAATAAGTTTAGTCTTCCAGTTCAGATTTACAAGCCAACAAGTGACACCCAAGTTGGGGGAGGGGCAAAAATGTGTCAATGTTTTCCCATTCTCATGAGCAACTCAGATGGGACACCTGATGGTTAAATAAGCAAACCTGTTGATGCCTTCAAGAAGAAATTAAGAAATATTGAGGATGAAACACCCTAAAGCCAGTGGAGATCCTGTGACAAAGCATAAATGAAGTAAATGACAAAATCAACCCTCTTAGAGCATGTACCAAATGACTCAGTGAGGATGAGACTAAGGCTTTAGGTCACACATCACCAACCTGGAAGAGGTCAGTGGGTCCCTGAAAAATGTATACAAAAAGAGAAAGGAGATTATGTTCTTCTAAACTTGGGAACAACTTCCTCTGGTGGGCTGGGGATCAGGTTCCATCCTAGAGAGAAGCATTTCTGGGAACAGTGAAGAACCAAAAGGGAAGATATTTCAAGGGGACTAATAATGACATTCTTATGGAATCTAGGGAGAACCTCAGACAGGACTCAGCCCCTGTACTGACTCAACTTGTCAGGGTTATCCCTGAGACCTCCCAGTGTCCTGACACATGTGGCCTATCACCCATCCCCTACACCCAGACTCAGAGGCAAGAAACTCCAGTATAGGCCCCTGAGGCCAGGGAAAGATTTCTGGAAGGAAAAGTTTCAAGCATCAGAGATTTCAATTAAGATATGTCGACCTGACCAGTTAGAGCTCAGAATCTGGGCCTTAGAGGATATCCAAGTAAGTGAGGCAGAGAGAGTGAGGCATGCCATACCAGCCTGGCGCTCAGGGTTTTAAGTGCTTTGGACACTCTTCTTAATGGACCTTAAGTCACAGAACTAACTCTAAAGGTCTCTTTGAGATGCTCCTTCCCATGACCTTGGCCTCTTCTGAGGTCTGGTCTCTGCTAGTCTCGTAAGAGTCTTTCAAATTTGGGAATGATTTGTCAACTTTAGACTGATAGTATGTACCTCAGTCATGGGTGCCACTGTCTTTCCCCTCCTGCCCCATCACTGGGTTTTCCTGAGAACAAATGAACACATCTCTAAAACATATCCACAAAACAGGCCCTCCTCTCATAGCAATACCCTCTCTGAGCCATACCATAGCTAAGACTAAAGACCTCAAGGGCCATGGTTGTCCCAAAATAATGAATTGTTCAGCAGATGATATACTTCAACCAGAAACTGCTGCACTAAGGGACTGCTTTAATTCTATTCCCTTCTATATTTGATGGGGACTCTTGAGGGTTGTGATGGGAAACTTGTTGATTAACTTTAGCTTTGAAAAAAAATATTCCCAGCACAAAACCTCTTTGAACATATTTTTGGATTGGACAGTCCCTTCCTCCAAGGCAGCAGACTCACTACCCTTTTAAGTATTCCAGGCCCTTATTGAAGGCAGATCAATACTTTCCTCATACTGAGTCAAACTTGTTCTCCGAACACTCCATGGATCTTAACAAGACCGTCAGTCATGACAAAGAATAAATCTCCCCACACTTTGGTATGACAGTCCTTCAGATATTTGAAGATGGTTTTTGTGGGCTCTTGGTGCATATTCTTATTGCCCTTTTCTTCACAAAGACCACATATGATGCCTGATTATACCAGTCATCCTGTGCTAGTGTGTCTCTGCCTTTTAAACTATCCTCTGCAGATGAGAACAAGGTATTCCAGTCATATAGAATTACCACTGACCAGCTATCGGACTTCTAGTCTTCAGCTTCCTCATCTGCCCATTCTGAGAATTAAGCCAGTTACTTGCTCCAATAAAGCCCCTTCAAGGTCTAAGGCTCTGTAGTCCAAGTTCTAGAGCACAGAGAGAACAGGGCAATGTCTTTCCTACTTCCCCACACATTCGTCTTTGGTGGCACGCTATTCTCTACATGCAACCTAAGGTTACAGACATTTGTTTAAAAACCAATCATGAACTTTACATCAGTAAACAGCAGTCTTGGGGTTAAATGGAAAATGAAATAGTGACGTTGGGAACATAAAAGCTGGTTTCAGTGAAGTCCTCAATCAACAGCTCTTAAAGGTGTAATGAAACAACCAGAAATTCTTCAGTGCCTCTTGAAGCTGTGTATGGGAAGTTTGGTCTGCTCTCCAATGAAAACAGTGAACACCGTCCGAGGGCTCATTATGCCTAGGAACATATTCCTAATGTGCTTGCCGCCTGCAGAAAATATCACAGAGTCCTGGAATGAGGGATTTCCTCTGAGAGGTGTCACTGGGCATTTCTCAAAGATGAGACAAGCCTCAAGGAACAAGCTGCCACTTGAATAAGCTGCTTTTCTGGATACAATTGTGATGACAGCTGCAATGCCAAGTTGCCACAGAGGGAAATATTGTTTTGTTCTTCTGGTGGGCCAGATCCTTTGAAGTGAGCAAGATGATCCCATGAGGTTTACGAAGCAAAGCTGGCCTTAGGCAGAATTATCAAGTAAGGAACATTTCTTTACTACACTCCTACCCCACTCCCGTCCTGGGTTCAGAGAACCCATTTCTTCCCACTAGTGTCCAGCACCCTCTGCAATCTCCCTTGTCATCCAATGGCTCTTCTTCTTTTGTCCTCTTGAAATTCATCTTCCCTGAGCGCATTTCCAAGTACTTCCAAAACACTACCCTGGTCTAATGGTTTACCTCAAGTTTAAGGGCTAATTGGTAAAAATTTCCCAGGATTCACATACCCAGTTAAAGCTGGGACACAATGGGGACATTGCTGGAAAATTAAGGGCCACAGAAACCAAAGTGAATGAGAATCTATACAGGAAGTCTTTCTGATCTCCGCATATCCCAGTTCACTCAAATGTAGTCAAGCAATCCTCACCGTGGTTAGTTTGGCTTACCACAGTCTCCTATAAGGGACACGGCTCGCTCAGACTCACTGAGAATTCATGTGAATGCCTTCCTGTACTTCCAATATAGGGCTCTTGAGGGCTATGAAAATAGCACTGCAAGGACCACTCGCTTTGTGATACTATTCCTCTGGGGAGCGGATTGACATTTCAGTCAGCAATCTCCATTACAGTTGGTACAAAACACATTTGAAAAAGTATCTGGGTACTGCTACTAGACTGGCATGCTTAGGTTAGAGATGGACAGTGTGTGACCAACAGCCAAAGTGGGTTAAGCAAGGTGCAAAAGTGAAGGGTGCAGAATGCCAACTTAGGGGCTAGATAAAACAGGAAATCAGGTGGTGGGTAATAGGGAGGGCACGTACTGCATGGAGCACTGGGTCTGGTGCCAAAACAATGAATACTGTTACGCTGAAAATAAACAAACAAACAAACAAAAACAAACAAACAAAAAATAAAGTGAATACTCAGATTAACAATTAAAAAAAATCTTAAAAAAAAAAAAACCCAGGAATCCAATAATGGTTCTATCAACCTCTCACTGACTTACTGAATTTTGGTTTCCTCATCTGAAAAATGGCCATATCACTTACATCAAACAGTTTGTGTGAAGATAAAGTTAAATTATATAGCACACATTCACCAAAACGCTAGTTCTCTTTCCTTATCTCCCCACCCTCACTGACACAGGCCTTGCTACTTAAGAAAGTGAGTGCTCAAAAATTATTTTATATTTGCAAAGGAGGGAAAGGGTCACTAATCTATCCACTGTATTAAATAAGACAATAGGGAGAATCTTAAACCTATGTAGAAAAACAAGCAATTTTCAAATAGTTGAGCATCTATTTACTACAACTGGCAAATTCTACTTAATTTTTCTTTAAAGCAAGAACTTGGAAAGATATTTGACAAAACTTTTTAGCTTCCTTTGAATTACTGTCTTTACCATTATCAAAACTAATACAATTATATTTCTTTTTAAACAATCTATAGTTATGAGGGTTTTGTTTTTTTTTTAACCAATTCAGACTGGTTTACCCACAATTAACTGGAAATGGTTGGGTTTTCCTACAATATTCCAAAGCAAGAGATTGGATATAAAACCTCAAACCTTTGCTTAATTGTCCTGGGCAAGCACTTTTCTAGGATTTGAAATGTTGGTGTGGGATGTATACTTCCAAGGTGATGGCTATTGCTAGAAAAGGGTCTTGGTAGTCAGAGAAATTCTTCGCCAATTAAAAAGGGTGGCACCAAAATGGGCACACTGTATGATGGTGAAGGCTCCAATGATAAGCAGCATCATTCATAAACTTTAGCAGGCTGTGCTTTTTCCCTTGACCTCCCAGAGTTCAATAAGAAACAATATGCCTTTGGGTGTTCAAGCCCTGTGCTCTGGAAGATCCTACTGGAAAAATCAGCCTCAATGTGTGTAAGCTAGACTGCTAGAGGTCTAAAGTGGTGCCACTAATTGGTTGGTGCTGGAAGAAATATGTATTGTGTGAATTACTGAGAAAAAGATGCCTCTGCAGTGCTTTGGCACAATTTCACACTATCCATAAATCCTCTTGGGTTGCAGTCAACTCCAGCACCTTATTATTTTAAGAGAAGCTGTCCAGTGGTTTTATCTGTGGCTGTCCCTTCTGTGGGCACACCGGTGTGTGCCAGTGTGTGTGTGCCTCCAAGCAGTGCCAGGTCCCAAGCAGTCCCACACAACTTCTGGAGTGGAAGCTGCCCTTCTATTGTAATCCATTTTCATTAGCACCCTTTGATCGCATCCCTTCTTGGTACACAACACTTCATCACCTTTATTTTCTATCGTAATTGTATGTGAAAGATTTCCCTTTTGATAGACTATGGATGCCAAGCTGGTACAGAAGAGAGTGTTGAAACGTGTCATGTGACCTGCCGGCTGTAGAAGGAAGCCCATCCACCTGTGGAAGACAAACAATTTTTCAGAGATATGACATATCTATCATCTGTCCACAGGATATGAGCTGTTCTGTCTGCTTAATAGCAAGAGGCTATGAATGGCAAAACAGGAAGTTCTGAAAGAAATCGGTAGCACACAGCCCACTGTCTGGCAGGCCTCCCCAGGCCCGGCTGGGTGGAAATCTGTCACTGTGGCAGGCAGCGGGGCTAGCTGTAGCCCTGTTTCTGTTCCCTGTCACACTGTCATTCAGGTGCCATCACCTGCTGACAGGGCCACATGGTTCTCAGTGATAGCCCAGGTCTCTATTCACACCACATCCCATGACCGTTGAGAAAAATCCAACGCCAATTAGACGTGTCTCTAACAAAATATCCCCATCTCCAAGACAGATTGTTGTCAGGGCCTGCCCCGCTCTGGCCCCTCAAGGCTTGATTCCTCCAGGTGCAGCTATTCCCCTCTCCCTGTTCAGTCAGGGCCAGGCAGGCCTGTTTTCAGCTGGAGGCTGAGCATTCGTCAGGGCTCCACAACTCTCCATCACCTGTGGTCCTTACGTAGTTTACAAGTTTTTCTTGCAAAGTTTTCTCAAAGTTTTAGCTGGCTTGTCAACAACAATAGTGACCACATCAGTGGCAGAAGAAACAATATAGCTTTAAGAATAATAGCTAATGCATATTGGACACTTCTGTGTGCTGGATACTGTTCCAAGAGCTGTAAGTGCATTCAATCAAAGGACCGACCCTAAACACTTCTTGGAGATAGGTGAGACTGTCAGTCTATTTCACAGACTAGAAGCCTAAGCAAGAGCCCACAAAGAGAAATGGACTAGGGCTGGCTTCAGAATCCTAGCGGTTTTTGCCCACAGCCATAGCTCATAGCCATCATGATCAGCCTACACCATAAGCATATGTACTGTGTGCCTGCCCCATGCCAAATGGCCTCCATATTTCACTTCTGAGCCTCAGCAAAATTTTAACCCTGGCAATATCTCAATGACTCATATATATTAAGCAATTGTTTAGTAAATAGTGGGGTCTGGATTTGAACCAAGGCCTCTGTGACTCTAGAATCCATGCTCTTTCCACTAGTATGATGTCTCACACACTTGCTGAGCATTGGTGGGTCCTAAATCATTGTCATCATGCTACCCCACGGCTTACAACTTTGAGGTGGTGAGAACAGGTACATTCTGTTTAGACCATTAGCAGGTCCCCAAGGACTGGAGGCCTTTCTTTGTCCATCGCAGTAAGAAAGAAAGCTTGGTGCATGCAAGCATGAGGATCAGATGGAGAAGAATAATGTCCTCCTTTTACTCAAAAATCCCTAGCCACTTTCAGAATGTTAAAACAACTTTGCATTCTGAGAATTAACTCCACTTGGTCATTCTTTCTTTATATTGCTGGATTTGATTTGTAAAAATCTTTGAAGGGTTTTTGTATCTTTGTTCATGAAGGTCTAATGTTTTCTTTTCTCATAATTAGCATCAGAATAATACCGATTATTAATGCATAAACAGAAAAATATTTGTTCCTCTTCAATTTTCTAGAAAAGTCTGTGAGGAATTTCCATTAAATGTTTTGTAGAATTTACCAGTAAAGCCATATTTCAATCTGGAGTTTTCTTTGTGGCAAGTTCAACTATAAATTCAATTTTAAAAAGTAAATAGGGGCAGCTGGATGGCTCAGTCAGTTAAGCATCTGCCTCTGGCTCAGGACATGATCCCAGGGAGCCTGCTTCTCCCTCTCCCTCTACAGCCCCCCCCCCCCCCCGCTTGTGCTAGCACTCTTTCATTGTCAAATAAATAAATAAAATACTTTTTAAAAAGAAAGAATAAACATATGGCTATAGAGCTTATCTATTTCTTCTTGAGAGTACTTTGGTAGTTTGTGTCTTTGAAGGAAATTATCCAGTTAATCCAAGTTGCCAAATTCACTGGTATAAAGTTGTTCATAATCTTTCCTTTTTATATTTTTAACATCAGTAACATTCCTTTATCCATTCCTGATAATGGTAATTTATGCCTACTTTCTTATTTTCCTGATTAGTGTGACTAGATGTTTATTGATTTTATTAATCTTCTATGAAGACAAGATTTTCTTTTCATTGATTTTTCTTTTGCTTTTCTCTTTTCTATTTCATTGATTTCTGCTTGTACCTTTATTATGCTCTTTCTTCTGATAACTTTGGAACTCTAATTATAGCCATATTAGTCTGCTTGAAGTTGTCCCATAGCTCATGGTTTCTCTGTACATTTTCTTCAGTGATTTTTCTTTCTGTGTTTCATTTTGAAGAGTTTCTACTGTTAGAACACCAAGTTATTGTCTAACCCTATGCTAATCTCACACAGTGTGTTTTTCATCTACACATGGCATTTTTCATCTCTAGAAGTTTACTGTAGGTGTTATTCCCTATCTTATATATCTCTTAACATGCTCATGTTTTCCTTTATCTCGTTAAGCATGAAGAATATAGTCATAATATCTATTTTAATATCTTCGTTTGCTAATTGTATCATCTGTGTTTGTTCCTACTGGTAGATTTTTCTCATTATGGGTCATGTTTCCCATATTTCAGACATATGTCAGACATTATGAAATTAAACTTGCTGGGGCTGGATATATTTATATTTATTTAAATAATGTTGAGCTTTGCTTCCCTCCCCCTCCCCATTCAGGACAGTTACTTATAAATAGTCTTGTTCTTTTGAAGACTGCCTCTTAGTTTTGATAGGAAGGACCAGAACAGCCTACTACTGAGGCAATACCCTTCCGAGCACCCTACTAGATACTTTATATATTACGATTTTTATAGTCTAGCTAATGGGAAAAATTCTACTTTGGGTCCTCTGTGAGCTCTCAAGGTTGCTCTGCCTATTCTTTTCCAGTGGGGTTTTCTCCTCAGCTTCCTCAATTTCCTCATACCATGCTCTAAGGACAGGAGAGGAATCCTTATAAAGATCACCAGGACTTTTTCTATGTGCAGCTCTCTTCTCTCCATCAACTCTCCTTTTGGAAACTCTTCTGTGAGGATTCTAGTCACTTCAGGCTTCCCTAACTCTAACCAATGTCTCTCAACTGAGGAAGATCAGCAGACTCTATTTCAGTTGGCCCTTCCTGTGCTCCTGCCTACATCCACTCTCCAGAGAGTAGGCTGGGGTAATTACAGGGTTTACCCTGTTCTCTTTCTCTTGGGGATCTATGTTCTGTGCTAACAACTGTCCAATGTGTGCAAATTTTCATTTCATATATAACGTCCAGTTTTTAAAATTCTATAGGGCAGGAGGGTAAATACAGTGTCTTCTTCACGACCAGTGATAGAAGTCCCCCTGCCCAATTTTTATGATATACATATGAAGGAGACTTTTGGTCCATGCCCTAAGGGGACATATCTACTTGAAGGATCACACATGGCCTGCACTGGTTGTGGTTACATTTCAAATTTTTCTCCTTCCTTTTTTCCACTTACTGACTAGTTTGAAAGTGGAAGCCTGAGCAATGGTAGTGGAGGAGATGATAATACCAAGGAGTTTGGCAAGCCTCCTATTAACTCCAGCATAACTACTTTCAAGAAGCATGAGGAGAGATGACCCTTTCATTTTCATCTTGAAAGGCCCAAAGGCAATGTCATCTAAAGGCAAGTACAACATGAAAAATATCTGTAGATATTAATTCCTTATCGACTATATGGTTTGCAAATATTTTCTTCCATTCCATAGATCCCTTTTCATTTTGTTGATTGTTTCTTTTGCTGTTAGCTTTTAAAGAATTTTATTTTTTTAATTTTTTAATTTTTTTTTTATAATGCTGTTAGATTTTTGTAGTTCAGTATAGTCCCGCTTATTTATTTTTGCTTTGTTTGTTTGTGTTTTGGTGTCATATCTGAAAATTTGTTGTCAAAACCAATTTCAAAGAGCTTATTCCCTATGTTTTCTTTTAGAAGTTTTACAGTTTCAGGACACATGCTCAAGTCTTTAATCTACAGTGAGTTAATTTTTGTGACTGGTGTAAGACAGTCCATATTTCTTTTTCTGTATGTGGTTATCCCATTTTCCCAACATGACTTGTTATACCCATGTTATACCTATTGGGTATTCTTGATGCCCTTATCAAATATTAGTTGACTCTATATATAGGGGTTTATCTCTGGTCTCTCAGTTATGTTCTATTGGTCTATGCATCTATTTTTATGCCAGTACCATACTGTTTTGATTACTATAGCTTTGTAATAGACTTTGAAATGAGGAAGTATGATGCTTCCAGCTTTATTCTTCTTTTCCACAATTGCTTTGGCTATCTGGGCTCATTTGTAGTTTCCATACAAACTTTAGGATTTCCTTTTCTATTTCTGTGGAAAAACCATAAGAATTTTGATAGCCAATGCATTGGATCCATAGAAGGGTTTGGGTAATATGAACATTTTAACAATATTAATTCTCCTGATCTATGAACATAGGATATCATTCATTGCTGTCTTATTTAATTTATTTCATCAAAGTCTTAAACTTCGCAATGTATAGGTCCTTCAGCTCCTTGGTTAAGTTTATTCCTAGGTATTTTATTGTTTTTGATGCTATTGTGAATGGTATTTTTAAAATTTTCTTTTTCAAATATGTCACTGTTAGTGCATAGAAATGCAACTGATCTCTGTGTGTTGATTTTGTATCCTGCAACTTTAATTCATTCGTTAATGGGTTTTTTTGGTGACATCTTTAAACTTTTCTATATATAGCATTGTATCATCTACAAATAAAGACAATTTTACTTCTTCCTTTCTGATTCGGATGTCTTTTATTTCTTTGTCTTGTGTAATTGTTTTTGCTAGGACTTCCAGTACGATGTTGAATAGGTGTGGTATGAATAGGCACCCTTGTTTTATTCCTGATCTTAAGTGAAGTTTTCAACCTTTACCATTGAGTATAATATTAGCTGTGGGTTTGTCATATATGGCCTTTATTATGTTGAGGTATTTCCTTCTATAACCCAATTTATTATATTTTTTTGTCAGGAAAGGATGTTGTATTTTACCAAATGCATTTTCTGCATTGAATGAGAGGATCATATGATTTTTATCTTGCATTCTATTCATGTGATGTATCATAACAAAAAATATCTGATTAAAAAATGGTTGAACTGATTAAGCATTTTTCCAAGGAAGATATGCAAATGGCCAATGAGTACAAAAATACATCCTTGAAAACACTAATAATCAGTGAAATGTAAATCAAAAGCACAATGATGTATCACCTCATACCTGTTAGAATGGCCATTATCAAGACAAGCAAAATAAAAGTGTTGAGGAGGATGAAATAAGAGGGAACTCTTTTGCACTGTTGGTAAGAAAGTAAATTGGTTCAGTAACTGTGGTAAACAGTATAAATGTTCCTCAAAAAATTAAAAAATAAAAATAGAACTAACATATGATCCAGCCATCTCACTTCTGGGAATATATCCAGAGGATATATTGCAACATTATTCATAACAGCCAAGATATGGGAATAACCTAAGTGTTTATCAACGGATGAATGGATAAAGAAGATATTTCACACACACACACACACACACACACACAAACACACACGTGTGCGTGCATACGCACGCACACAATGACATATTATTCAGCCATGAGCAGAAGGAAATCCTGCCATTTATGACAACATGAATAGACCTTGGGGGCATTATGCTAAGTGAAATAAGTCAGACAGAAAAAGAAAAATATTATATGATATTACCTACATTTGTAATTTTTAAAAAGCCAAGTTCAAAGAAACAGAAAGTAGAATGCTGGTTATCAGGGGCTGAGTGAAGGCAGAGGTGTTGGACATGTGTAGAAATAGGGAGATGTTGGTCAAAGAGTACAAATTTTCAGGTAGAAGATGAGTAAGTTCTGGGGATCTAACACCCAGCACTGTGACTGACATTAATAACAATGTATTACACTAGTATCCCCTATTTGTAGTTTCACTTTCTGCTCCTTCAGTTACCTGTGGTCCACCACACTCTGGAAACAGATGATCTTCCTTCTGGCATGTAACCAGGAGATCAACAGTAGCCTAACACTATGTCACAATGCCTATGTCATTCACCTCACTTCATCTCATCATATAAACATTTTATCACCTCACATCACCACAAGAAGGGTGAATACAGTTCAGTAAGATATTTTGAGAGAGAAAGAGACCACGTTCACATGACTTTTATCACAAGTGTATCGTTATAATTGTTCTTCTTTAGTACTATTATTAATCTCTTATTCTTCCTAATTTTAAGGTAAACTTTATCACAAGTATGTATCTGTAGGAAAACATAGTATATACAGGATTCAGCACTATCTGTGGTTTCGAATGGGTTTCACTGGTGGGATTTAGAATGTATCCCCACGGATAAGGGGTTGACTACTGTACAAGCTTGAAAGTTTTTAAGGGAGTAGACCTTAGATATTCTCACCACAAAAAAGAAATAGTAATTATGTGATGTGTGTTGGAGGTATTAGCTAATACTATGGTGGTAATCTTTTTGCAAAATATAAGTATCAAATCACACCTCATATACACTTAAACTTATACAATGTTACATGTTGACTATACCTCAAGCTGAATAAAACACATTGTTTTAAAAAGAGGAGGGAAAGGGGCGCCTGGGTGGCTCAGTGGGTTAAAGCCTCTGCCTTCAGCTCAGGTCATGATCCCAGGGTCCTGGGATCAAGCCCCACATTGGGCTCTCTGCTCAGCCCACTGCCTACCTCTCTGCCTACTTGTGATCTCTGTCTGCCAAATAAATAAATAAAATCTTTAAAAAAAAAGAGGGGAAAAAATGAAGTCAGGCGACTGCTCCCATTCAGCTGCAAACTTAAGGACAAAAGGTCTTAAAATCAGCTTTTCTTTTTAGGCACAGATGCAGCTACACAAAGCAGCACACTTTTTTCCTCCTCTTAGGAAGCAAATGCAAGTCCATCTATGAGACAAAACTGAATACTAGTCTTGTCTTGAATTTAGTACATACACTAATAATGGCTAATATTTATTTGTGTTTACTGTAGGGTACTCTTTTAAGCATTTCATACATTTTTAACTCATTGAATACCAAAAACACCTTGTGAGCCCGGTAGTCATATTATTTGAACTTCAGTTGCAGGTGGGAAACTGAAATAGGCCCAAAAGAAGTAAAAGAACATGCTCAAGCTCTCAGAGTGATAGTGATAGAAGCAGGACCTAAACTTTCGCAGTCACTCTTAAATCAGTAAACCGATGCCCACATAAGCACATTCACTATATCTCTTGGAGACTAGATGCAGAGGCCCCATACAAGAATCTTTAGGAACTTAACACAAACCCCTGGTACAGACTTGAAGATAGACACATCTTGAGGACATACCTATCTGTCAAGGTGTCCCTCCACTGTGTGGTAGGTTGGATGAATCAGTTTTAGTTTTCTTCAAACTCAGAAGAAACACATTGACCAGGCTAGTCCATATGTTCCTGGACTCCTTGGTGGGGAAATGGTTTTACTCTTCTAGACTCAATCCCTCACTGAGCTCTGCACAGAATAAACTAACACGCAATTTCTATGGGGACCAGAATCATTCAAACAAATGTTTGAAAGTCTATAGCCCAACTCCTTGATCATTCTTCCTTGAAAGGAAGAATCTGATAGCTGAAGCTATCTTTCTGGACATCCTTGGGCATAGGCTGAAGAAAACTTCACTAGAAAAAGATCATCATCATCCAGAGGTGAGGTTTTGAAAACCCTAACAGTGGTTTTCAACCACAGGCATTATTTTTATTTTCCACAAGGAGGTAGCTAAAACATTGTGGGGATTTTTTTCTTTTTTCCTTTTTCCTTTTTTTTTTTTTTTTTTTTTGGTTGTTCCAATGATTGTACTACTTACAGTTAGTGGACAGGAATGCAAGGCAAAACCTCTTAGAAAGCACGGGGTGGTCTTACATACTGATCAATGGTCCTATCAAAAATAACAAGCTTTTTTCTTATCAAGTATCATATATTGGAGTCTACCAGTTCTACTAATCAAACTGAGCTATAATTTTTTTTTCACTAACTTCTAAAATCATAAGAACCCTGAGCTTGCTTTCTTCTAAGACCCATGATCTAAGATGACTCTCTGGCTACAACTAGATCTCCACAGACCTCCCTGAGATTAAGCCAACATCTAAGCCTTCTCAGATGATTGCTGACAAAAATTCCAAGAAGACAAAGACTTATACCCTTTTTCCTTGGAAATGCTAATTTAGAGCCTCAGTTCTTTAACTATTGGCCCTGGTACCAGAGTTCTATCTGTTTTAACAGAAAGGAACAGTGGGATAGCAGAGAGAAGTTCCAATAGGAGTAGCAGTAGGAAAAGTCACTGCTATGTGTGAGGGAAAGAATATTTCAGAGGCTCCAAAGATTGTGGCTGAAGAGCACGAAAGAAATTTTCCTCACAGGATGGAGATTAGAATGGATTCAGACATAAATGTCAATACTTGCTTGAGCTGAATTATTCTGAGAACTGAAAACAGTGAAGAATGGTTAGTTGTAGCAACAAGATTCAGTTTTATGTCAAAGAACCCTATCAGTGACAGATTTGATCCAATCGTGGTACCTGTACTCTACTGCCAATAATTTTAGGATTACTATGGGGCAGGTTGGAAGGAACTACTCTATGGAAAGGGAGACTGATTATCAATAGTTCTTAATTCCCCATAATATGGTTTCTGACATGCATGTTATCTTTTTCCCTCCTTGGATTTCTTTCTTTCCTCCACAATTCATAAAGTATTTATATAGTGAATGCCATTCTCCCTTCGATTCATTTTTGTTCTGTATTTTATATTGGTTTCAGGAAGAAATAGTGAGCCTCATGGAACGCATATATGTTTTAGAATTCCAAATCCAATGTTTAAAATAAGAAGGAGAAGAATGTGGGGAAGAGGGATATGGAAACAGATCTGATAATTTTACATTGAATTTTCTAGCAAAACATGATTATAATAAGATATACACAGATGAATTTTTTTCTGTTCTTTAACAGTTGTCTGTTATGCTTTCTTAAAGGAATTTCTGATGCCATATTTTCATTTTCAGTCCAAATAAATGTATTAAAAAACCTCTATAAAAAAAGACACAGCTCCTGTTGAGAAACACTTTTAGAATACAGTTTCATTCAGCAATGGCCTTCTTTCCTTTCCTTTTACTTCCATCTTCACCCTCAAACTTTCTAAACATTAAACTCCATTCCAATTTCAAACAGACTGCCAATAACCAAGTTCACCAAGTTCTAGAATAATACTTATATTTGAACAGAGTGTTCAAAACAGTAGTGGCAAAGAAGCTGAAGACTGCCATTGCCCAGCTCTGAAAACTGAAGTCCCAAGGACTCTAGCGTATAAGTCTACCCATGTACATATTTTCTGTAGGAACCCCAATTCACATGAGAAACCAGCATGACTCCTATGGGTTTCCAGAATGTGGTACATGAACAACTTAACCAGATTTTCCTGGAGCTCACAGCTATTTTGAGGTGGCTCAGGAAATGGATGTGGTTTTGGTGAGAAATTGTATAATTCAAAATCCTGTGGCTAAAAAGTCAGCAAAAGTTCTATGGAAGAAGAGACAGATTTTCCCATGTTTCAGCTCATTATTTAACTTATAATTCATAAAGCAGGCGGATCTTCCTAAGAACAAAAAAACTAATCCTAAAGTTGATCCCAAATAGACATTCTTTAAAATTGGGTGTTTATTTTCCTGCAGTCTATAACGCTTATTTTTAAAAATATAAAATAACAGGGGCACCTGGGTGGCTCAGTGGGTTAAAGCCTCTGCCTTCAGCTCAGGTCATGATCCCAGGGTCCTGGGATAGAGCCCCGCATTGGGCTCTCTGCTCCGCGGGAAGCCTGCTTTCTCCTCTCTCTCTGCCTGCTTGTGATCTCTGTCTGTCAAATAAATAAAATCTTTAAAAAAATAAAAATTAAAAAAAATAAAAATATAAAATAACAAAACAAAATAAAAGATATTGTGTGATCCATAAGGAAAGTAACAGAGCTCCCTTCTCTGAATATTCTAGCCAGGGATCAGCAAACTTATTCTGTGAAAGGACAGATAGTGAACACTTTAGGCTTTGGGAGTTACACATAGTCTTCTTCACATGTTTCATATTCTTGTGTTTCAACAATCTTTTAAAAATGTAAAAACCACTCTTAGCTCAGATGTACAAAAATAGGCCCTAGTTTTATCTGTCCCGTGAGCTTTAGCTTGCCAACTCCTATTCTAGATAAAGAGGTGGACAGTCTTTGTGAACACCACTCACTGGAGAGTGAAATAAATACCCACCCTACACTCTCTGCTAACTCTCTAATTTAATAGAATTGACAAAGATAAATCTTCAAAATATTCAAACATTTAAATCATCAACTCATCAATGGATATTTCAGTATGTGACAAAATAACTGTCTTAGTAAAGAAAAAAGTCCTTGTATTCAATCTCCTAAACTGCAAACTCATCCTATACATTATTACTTCTGATTTCCTATTAGAAAATAAATTAGACAGTTTTATTAAATGACCTCTAAAGAAGCTTCCAGCCTTGTTTCTCCTAGATTCCATTAATGGTCCTCAAAGCCTCCAAACAGCAGAGGGCTGTTAAGGAAATGCCCCCAAGCAATCTTCACTATATTAAGAAAAACCCAGTAGATGATTGTCACCCTACTTGACTGTCTCCAGAAAAGTAAACTGTCTTCATCCTGCTCTGACTGAATCTCCCAACAGAGAAGATGGTACACCAATGGTTTTAGCTAAATGTATTGTCATAAAAAAATAGATAATGGATTCATGAGAGGAGCTCACCCTCAGAAACAAACGATGTGGGCTTTGCTTTTTTTCTTTCTTTTTTTAAGATTTTGTTCCCTTATTTGAGAGAGAAAGAGAGAGAATGAGCATGGGGAGGGGCAGAGGGAAAGGGAGAAGCAGACTTCCCACTGAGCAGGGCATCCCTTTCCGGGCTTGATCCCAGAGGCATGGTCCCAGGGTCATGACCCGAGCCAAAGGCAGACACTTAACTAACTGGGCCACCTGGTGTCCCAAGGTGTAGGCTCTTCAGTGGTCATCCTAGGAGGGAATCAGACACTATAGAGCCCAGGACTCAAAATCATAGGCATTTTTTATGATTCTAGAGCCTTTTAACTCTACTGTATTTTTTTAAAAAATTTTTATTTATTCATTTGAGAGAGACAGAGACAGAGCACAAGCAAGGGGAGAGGCAGAGGGAGAAGGAGAAGCAGACTCTCCACTCAGCAGTGAGCCCAAAGTGGGGCTCGATCCCAGGACCTGGAGATCATGACCTGAGCTGAAGGCAGATGCTTAACCACCTGAGCCCCCCCAGGTGCCCCAAATTCTACCATATTTCTTATTTTATTATTCTGAAAGCTGTTATCAATTAAGTCAATTAAAACACACCTTTTTGATCCTGAATTTTATACCATTATGAGTTCTTAAAGCAGAAGATTGGGTAAAGTCAAATATGAGTTATGCAGAAGCATGTCTTCTAGATACTAGCCACACAATAATGGTTTGTGAGTAGCATCATTTTCTTCAAGTAGAAAAAAAAAAAATTATTTTCTGTTGCTCTCCAGTAAGTGGAACACAGTCAATGGTAAAAGCAGATACTTTCATTGATTTACCAGATGTATATTCAGGATTGAACTCAACTGCCTGGGACTCACGTTAAGCAGGATTAAGAAGATATTTCCCATCCTGCACATTCAGAAACAGTTGGTCCTGCTCAAATTTCTCTCCTCACTCAAGCTCCCTAAAGATAAATGAGCTCTATACCACAGAAAGGAAACAGGTCATTTATCTAACATCACATTATTTACTGACATTAAAAATGATAATATCCATCAACAAGCAGCCAAACCCCAAGTAGGTCACACTGAGAACAAAGCTACAACTGTCTTTCTTTGATATAGTTACAAGGAGATTCTGACTAAGCTGCCATTTATGTTTCAATAATGTCACTATTGTTACAAGAAGCTCACATTTTAATGTTATTAACATAATTTCCCACATATTTAATTGGGACCAGGGAACCCTATTCTGGTCTTTTTTGAACTTTTTATAAAACTAAAACCTGGAATTTTAATGACAGGACCATGGACATACTTGCTTTGGTGGGGAGAGGTTTTTTATTTTAAAAATATATATTCTTTCCCTTTCATTTTCTTATTTTTTTTAAAAAAGTTGCCATTTCCTATAAGCCTTATAATGACCCAACAAGGCAGATATTATTATCTAAACTTTCTGCATAAGTAACTTGTGGGTCAAAGAGGTTTGTTAAAAACATTACCCAAATTGACTGGGCTAGTATATGGTAAATTCAGAATTGGAACCCATTGGTTTGTCTGATTTAGCCAGTGATCTTGCCTCATCTCTTTCTCCCTCCTCTTCCTCCCTCTTTGCCTATTCTTCACTCCCAGTCCTTATCCATCCACCCAGCCGTTCCACCCACCCATCCATCCATCCATCCATCCATCCATCCATCTACTTAACTACATACCTACATCTCTTTCTACCTTCCTAAACAAACACTTCATTTTTCTTAAAAGAACCTTCCTGCCATGACTTCATTCCATCCTAAAGTAAATACCACGATGCTGACTGCCTTAACAAACCTTAAGGACATGCAAACAATACTTACAGAATTAACTAATATTTTGGGTTGTTAGCTTAAACTCTAGAAAAACCAAATGTGATGGACTGACAGGAATGACCCAACAGCTGGGGTTATTCAGAGAACAAAAAAGCCAAAGAAATGGTGAACAAAGACAGCAAATGTAGTTATTAAAGAATATTTTTTATACCCTAAAAAAATATGCTTTATGAAATTTGAACTACAGCTCCACTAAGCAAAGCATGCTGGAATCTGATTTTCTTTCAATTACACTCACAGAGTGGAGTCATCAGCAAGAGTGCATCCTCATATGGTTAAATTTTCTAAGGTACAAACTTTGATCCCATCTCATCCCCCCTTTACCCTTGCCTGTCCTGTTAAAAGACAAAGCAGGAAGTCCAGTCGGACACTTACAGACCCCCCAACCTGATAAGTGCCCCCTCTGTCCATTATTTATTTCATGCATTTCAGTTTGCCCATCTTAGACTGTCTCTTTCTAATGTGAGAACAGCCTGGTAAGAGAAGAAAATATGTAATATGACAATTTGTTTGCCAAGATGACGCCAAACAACTGATTTCCCAACTTGTATTTGTTTGTTTCCCAGAACCGTCCAAATGATGACAGTATAGACACTTCTGATATGAAAAAGGGAGACTGGCTTCAGCACATGACCGGCATCCTCATTTCCGACTGGTAAATGCATCTTGGCTCCCCAGCTACATTCTGATGGGGATGAATTACATGTATAATTCAAAATCAAGAAAACTGCTCAAGTACAACGTGTGAGGCTTCTGCCAAAGTTGAAAATCATTAGGAGGCATGATTTTGGCTGAGCACACAGCTGTTTTGAACTCTTTTATTTCTGTATTATTGCTCATTCACTTGAAGAGAAATACATGAGGCAGAGACAAGATCTCTGCCTTTTCATGTTTCTCCAATTTATCTTCCTTGGCATAATAAATTTCTCAAGCCAGAGTTGAGTGTTGTCTTGTTTCCCTCTGTTTTTTCCATTATCTCGTTTATCTCTCATTTATTTTTTAGTTTTTTTCTCTTATCGCAACAGTTTCTCGGGACATCATAAAGTTGGAATGAGTAACCTTCCCTGCTTCTGTGGTTGCTTGCAGATATTTCAGGCTCCATTCTCTGGATCACATGACTTTGTTATTTCGGCATATTTGGAAAGAGAGAGAAATCTGAGATATACCTCAATCAGAACTGATGGCTCAACTGTAGACTACTTGTGATAAATAAAAATTACTCTTTGTATGAAACTTTCTCTGGTAGGAAAATAATTTGAAGCAAAAGCTGCTTATGTACTGACCAGTTGCTGACACAGACCAGTTGAGGGAGTCCAACCAATTATGGTCTCAGTGGGATTTATTGTGAGGAGCACTGGACAAGGAGTAGTGGTCCTAGAATCTAATTTTTCCTTTAAAGCCAATTTTTTTAGTTCTTACTTGGAGCATTTCAAAAATATGTTTGTATTTATAAATATAGAGACGATGGTATAATCAATCTCCTAAATCTGTAAGTCAACACACAACTGATCTTATTTCTAATATACCTACCTAACTACCTTCATCCATTTCTTTTTCTCCTAAGCAGATTTTTTTTTTTTAAAGACAGGGAGTAGGGAAGAGACAGAGATAGAGAAGTGTAGGTGGGCTCCACATCCAGTGCAGAGCCTGACTCAGGTGACTCAGGGCTCTTGATCTCACAATTCTGAGACCACGACCTGAGCCAAAACCAAGAGTTAGACACCTAACCAACAGAGCTATCCAGGTGTCCCCCAAGTAGATTTTTAAAAAATTAATCCCAGAAATCATATAATATCTTCCATACATTTGCCTAGCTATTTCTAAGAGATAAGGGCTTATAATTTTACAAATGTAACCACAGTATCATTATTGTACCTATAATACTTATAATTCCTAATATCAAATATTCAGTATGTGTCCACATTTCCCTGATCATCTCATAAAATTTTTAATTCCCATTTAGTATCCATTTTGTTCAAAAAAGGGCCAAACATAGTCCACATAGCTAGCACAACTCTTGATCTGAGTTTCTTCCTTTGAATATAAGAATGTTAATGCCTGTTTTATTTTTAGCTAATCACTTTAATACCTATTTACCAATTTAAAAAATAAAGTACACAAATTAACTTTTAAGGTTTTTACTATGTAAGTTTATCCAGAAATAAAGTTGTCGTGCTAATAAATGTATGATCTTGTATATGTTTTCCCATTTACCATGGGATTTTCTTTGAGATCAATTCCCATTGATCCATTTTAACTTCTGTCCAGAATTCCACCTCATGAAAAGACTGAATTTATCTAATCCCCTTTTAATGGATATTTTATTTTGTTGTCATTTCTCACAAAACAGAGTTATAATCGACATCTTTATAAATGCTACCTTATGCATATAAGCAACTTCTTCAGAACATATACCTATGTATGAAAATTCCTGGATTACTGGTAGAAATAATATTTTCAACTATTGTTAAATTGACCAATTCCTAATTGTACATCCACCAGCAGTAGATAAGAACTCAACACAATGACCTTCAAGGTTTCTTGAAGCTTTGACAGTCAATGAATCAATCCACTGAACTTATTTTTTCATGGTTGCATCTTTAGTAATATTAATGATGGAGACATATATTACTGACTTGGACATTTCTAATAATGTCTTCCATTATTCCTTAGTAGTACTGACTCTTTAAAGACAAATATCAGCTAAATATTCAAGCTAAATCACAAGGGATCATGTACTTCCTGGCCTTAAAAATTTGGAGAACTAGAATAGTTGCCTAAAATATAAGTAATGATTCAAGGTGGTTGATAGCAAGCCATCAGTAGAGTCTGACTTTCCATCAGTCTGTAGCAAGGGGGAAGTCACTAGGGCCTGGTTCAGATGGGTTTATACAGGAAATCAAGAAGAAAGGTTAGCAGGAAGAAGAGACAAAGGCAAGAAAAGCAAAGAAACAAACATTAAGTGGTCTGTAAAGAGGAGAAGGTATCGATTCGGATGTAGAAGGAAGAATGGGAAGAGCTGAGGCAAGAGACAAGTTTATGGAGGGTTCTGCATGTCCCACTAATCTTGGGCCAGTCCAATCATTTTGTTGTTGTTATCAGGGTGCTACAGAAGAATCACTGGAGTCTTAGACTAATCTTGGAGGCCCACACCAAAGCTTCATTTAGGGTCCATTAAAGCCAGTCCTCAATTTGAGACAAACTTCTGAAAAATAAAAAAATCCATTTGTTTCCTTTCACTATCACCTGTTATAAAATGAGATCCAGAAACTTTTTTCCTAATGAAGAAAATGGACCTTCTTTTCATTAGTTTCAAATTTATCTTTTTAAAAAAAAATTTTGGGGGTGCCTGCGTGGCTCAGTGGGTTGGGCCTCTGCCTTCAGCTCAGGTCATGGTTTCAGGGTCCTGGGATCGAGCCCCTCATCAGGATCTCTGCTCACCGGGGAGCCTGCTCCCCCCTCTCTCTGCCTGCCTCTCTGCCTACTTGTGATCTCTCTCTCTCTGTCAAATGAATAAATAAAATCTTGAAAAAAATTGAAAAAATAAAAAAAAATTTAAAAAAAATTTTTCAAGATTTTATTTATTTATTTGATAGACAGAGGTCACAAGTAAGCAGAGAGGCAGGCGGGGTGGGGGGGAAGCAGGCTTCCAGCTGATCAGAGAGCCTGATGCGGGGCTTGATCCCAGGACCCTGAGATCATGACCTGACCCGAAGGCAGAGAGGCTTAACCCACTGAGCCACCCAGGCGGCCCCCATTATAAATTTCAAATTTACCTTGATCCAGTTTCAAAGAAGAGTCTTCCAACTCAATATTAAGGGTTTAGTAATTAAGTCTCCTTTCAATACAGTCACCACCACAAAGGATTTAGAAGCTCTTGATCATAACACCTCAGTCTTCTCCTTCCCATGCCAAAGAGGTCCAGTTATTTCAATTTAATACACCCATTATTAACTGAACACCAACTATGAGTCAAGCTTTCCTCTAAGCATGAAGAACCCATACAAAAATGTGTAGTCCAACAAGGTAATACAGTAGGCTAGATGAAACATCAAAAGCCTCTGCAGGGACCAGAAACCTATACTGGAAGAAACCTGATCTTACCTGTTCTCCTATAAATGTCCCATCATTTCAATAGTCATTTGTGGCCTAGTCTAATCTATGCTCTGTCATCCTACGATATTACGAGCATTAACTAATATTCTATGCCAGGTCAATGCTTTCATGAAGAATCTAAATCAACTGTCTGCAGCCCCCTTCCCTAATACCATAAATCAATAACACAGTTCAGAGGCCTCTAGGCCCAGAGTTGATCTCTGAATGCTGGTTGAGACCGTATGTTTTCAACAATTCTTGTCTGTGGCTATCAGAAGTACATTTTGTAGAGTAGATCAGGCTACTCAAGCAGGAGAGATCAGAAGTCAAATGTGTGCCCTCCCCAGCCACCCACCCCACCTACTCTCTTGGTCCTGCTTATATTTTAGGATACTGTTTGGAAAGGACAATGAAAGAGGCAATGAAATCTCCCTCAAGGTCTTCAGCTCACTCTGATTCATGAAGAAACAGTCGACTGTGTCCATATAAGAGGAATGAAATGCATAATTATGAGTTCCCATCACCCATGAGCTTGCTGCTAGCAATCAGGGCCCAAGGAAGTGCCCTCCAGGGTTTCTGAACCCTTGGAGAGGGCTGGTTGTTGTGCTTTCTGGGAGGAACAGCTCAGACAAGAAGCTAAAGGGCCCCATTAACCTAAGCACAATAACATTGACACTTTCAATTAGCAAGAAGCTGTCAGGTTTAGCCATTTACACTGCATAAATCCTCTTTTCCTGACTGTGTTTGAGTTACTTTCTTCCAGCACAGATGGAGAAAGTGATTTTTTTTTTCCTCTCTTAGAGGAAGTCTTCCCAGATGAACCACATCCAACACTAATCACTCTTTTGTTTTAAGAACACAGTTCTATATTAGACTTGGCTTACAATTGTCTTTGAGTTGCTATAATTGGACAATTTAGCCACATTATAAGGTATTTGAGAGCAAAGACATTTCCTATTTCTAGTTCATTCCAGGACTCCATAATTGATGTCTGTTCATACCTAGAAGCTGATAAAAACTTGCTAAATAGAATACTCAGAATAGACTAGCTTGTGTTAACAGTAAAAAGAAATCCCCAAATCTGAGCATCCCAGCATAACAAAACAGTATCAGCTGTGGGTCTGAGCAACTCTCTAGATGTCTAGTAATCCAGTTAGTTTGATGTTGTGACTATACTGCAAAACACAAAGTATCCCCTAAGATGACCTCAGCTGGGAAGAAGGGTTGAAAAGTTGCACAAGGGCTCTATATACCTCAGTCCAGAAAAAAAAGGGAAAACCAGATATTAGTGAAGGCAAGAACTGTCAACTGTACTAATATATTTCGTCTTTAACACGGCTTCCAGGTAAGTAGAACTCTGCCCTGAGGCAGAATAAGCAGGCGATGAACCCTTCCCTTAGGTAAAAGAAGCACCTCTTCTGATAGCCCTTAAGGAGGGGAGGGGAGAGATTTCAGATTTATCCATTCAGTGCTAGATTTCAGGATTGAAACTGCTGGCAAACTAAGAGTGCCCCACAACAATATATCCCTTAAACATGAATCTGTGAGTCTCTGGAAAACCAAGTCTGTCTTCTTTTCCGTTAAAATCATCAAAGACTTAGGGGTGCCTGGGTGGCTCAGTGGTTTAAAGCCTCTGCCTTCAGCTCAGGTCATGATTCCAGGATCCTGGGATCGAGCCCCACATTGGGCTCTTTGCTCAGCAAGGAGTCTGCTTCCCCTCTCTCTCTGCATGCCTCTCTGCCTACTTGTGATCTCTCTCTCTGTGTCAAATAAATAAATAAAATTTAAAAAAAAAAGATCATCAAAGACTTAGATGTGGTGATCTTTATCAAGGGTAATTTCTTCCCTTACAGTTTTCTTTTGACTTAGTTTTTCTAATTTGTTTAACAAACAATTATTTACCAGAGACTGCTGGTTGTTCCCCAATATTATTATTATTTTTTTATTTCTTTTCAGCGTAACAGTATTGTTTTTGCACCACACCCAGTGCTCCAAGCAATACGTGCCCTGCCTATTACCCACCACCTGGTTCCCCCAACCTCCCACCCCCCACCCCTTCAAAACCCTCAGGTTGTTTTTCAGAGTCCAGAGTCTCTCATGGCTCATCTACCCTTCCAATTTCCCTCAACTCCCTTCTCCTCTCCATCTCCCCATGTCCTCCATGTTATTTGTTATGCTCCACAAATAAGTAAAACCATATGATACTTGACTCTCTCTGCTTGACTTATTTCACTCAGCACAATCTCTTCCAGTCCCATCCATGTTGCTACAAAAGTTGGGTATTCATCCTTTCTGATGGAGGTATAATACTCCATCGTGTATATGGACCACATCTTCCCTGACCAAAAGCTTCTGCACAGCAAAGGAAACAGTCAACAAAACAAAAAGGCAGGGCGCCTGGGTGGCTCAGTGGGTTAAGCCGCTGCCTTCGGCTCAGGTCATGATCTCAGGGTCCTGGGATCGAGTCCCACATCGGGCTCTCTGCTCGGCGGGGAGCCTGCTTCCCTCTCTCTCTCTCTGCCTGCCTCTCTGCCTACTTGTGATCTCCTGTCTCTCGCTGTCAAATAAATAAATAAGAATAAAAAAAAAAATCTTTAAAAAAAACAAAAAACAAAAAACAAAAAAAAAAAAAACAAAAAGGCAACCCACGGAATGGGAGAAGATATTTGCAAATGATAGTACAGACAAGGTTGATATCCAGGATCTATAAAGAACACTTCAAACTCAACACACACAAAACAGATAATCATATCAAAAAATGAGCAGAAGGGGTGCCTGGGTGGCTCAGTGGGTTAAAGCCTCTGCCTTCGGCTCAGGTCATGATCCCAGAGTCCTGGGATCGAGCCCCACGTCCGGCTCTCTGCTCTGCAGGGAGCCTGCCTCCTCCTCTCTCTCTGCCTGCCTCTCTGCCTAGTTGTGATTTCTCTCTGTCAAATAAATAAAAAAAAAAAATGAGCAGAAGATATGAAGAGACACTTCTCTAATGAAGCCATACAAATGGCTATCAGACACATGAAAAAATGTTCATCATCACTAGTCATCAGGGAGATTCAAATTAAAACCACACTGAGATACCACCTTACACCAGTTAGAATGGCCAAAATTAGCAAGACAGGAAACAACATGTGTTGGAGAGGATGTGGAGAAAGGGGAACCCTCTTACACTATTGGTGGGAATGCAAGTTGGTGCAGCCACTTTGGAGAACAGTGTGGAGATTCCTCAAGAAATTAAAAATAGAGCTTCCCTATGACCCTGCAATTACACTACTGGGCATTTACCCCAAAGATACAGATGTAGTGAAAAGAAGGGCCATCTGTACCCCAATGTTTATAGCAGCAATGGCCACAGTCACCGAACTGTGGAAAGAACCAAGATGCCCTTCAACGGACGAATGTTCCCCAATATTATTTTCCCATTCGTCTCTAGTAACAGAACTGCCAGGTCATAGATGAGAACATGCAACTATGTGTAGTCTACTGAATAAGTTACAGCTAATGGATATAGAGCATTAAGAGCTTTATACAACTTCTAGTTAATACCCTTAAAGAAATGAACATGCTCTCTCCTCTTTTTCCCATTTTCCCTTATTAGAATACAGTTATAAGGAGGTGAGACTTCTCTCCCAGAAAGACTGTAAATATAGCACATGAATGAGCTAGAGGGAACTGGGCTGCTGACTTGTTGGAGCCTCTTCATTGGCCCTGCCTTGCTTATTTCTGGACCATGCCATGAGGGAGAAATAAAGTTCTATCTTGTTGATGCTGAATATTTAGAACTTAATTAATCCAATGTATCAGAAGCTTTCAGGTACCAGGAACTTTAAGTCAGAAAAAGGCTTGAACATAAACGCAGATCCTGAAGGTTTCCTAAGGGGTTAGACTGGTATCCCAGACTGTATCTCCAAGAATCTCTCCAGACAACCTAAGATAACATCTACTCCATATAGCATGTGACACCTTCGAGCATGGGAAAGCCTCATTTGACCCTTCAACCGCATCCCCTACATGACTCATTACAGAGGTCTGTCTCCCTCACTGCCGGCCGTTTCCTTATATTGCTTATTTGGAAGACACGGAAGTTGACTATGAGGATGAGGCTTTTTTGGTCCAGAGACTCTAATTGCTATTCTGAGTCTTGTAGATATGTCTTATTTTCCAATTCCAAATAGGGACATGCCCCTCTGACACACGATCTGACATGCAGTCTGACAACCAAACACAATGCCTGGGACCAGGTCTGTTAAAGACATGTCTCTTAGCAAAGCTTGTCAGTTTGTTCTCTGCTATGTGAGTATTAAAGAGGATGTATTAAAGAGTCAGGATCAAGCATCAGGTAATGAGAGAAATGGCCAAACCCAATGCTAAGAAAAGTAAGGGGTTACATCCAGGATGATTCAAGGAGAGGGGGGAATAAAAAGGCAGGTACAGCAAATCTATCAGAGAGAGAGGGTCTAGGATAAGAAGAGCAAATGTGTCCCATTTGTGCTGCCTATCCCCCTTCACATGATCATTAATTAAACAAAGTTGTATAAGATAAACTTCAGACTTCTGAACACAACAGCCCATGTAGTCACTTCCAAACATTTGAGACAGGCATGCAAGCTAAGAACTATGATCCAGACCACCAAGTCTCAGGAACAGTGACTCAGGACTCCTGGGTGGCTCGGTTGGTTAGGTAGCTGCCTTCAGCTCAGCTCATGATCCCAAGGTCCTGGGATGGAGTCCTGTAATGGGCTCCTTGCTCAGCAGGAAGCCTGCTTCTCCCTCTGCCTGCCTCTCTCCCTGCTTGTGCTGTCTCAGGGACAGTGACTCTAATGAACAGTGATGGAATGCTGACAGGTTCATATACTTTATCCCATTTGGTGACTCTTCTAGGTATAGGTGGCCCTGCATCTGTGTTGCCCACACTAGCTCTCTGGACTAAATTCCTGATGTAATGAATTGCATTGGTCGTAGGATAACCTCACATTCCAGTGAAGAGCTTACTATAAGATTTAAATGCATAGATTACCAGAACAGGATAGGAACTAACTTTACCTGATAAATATCAGGTTAAAAAAAAAAAAAAAAAACTACCGGGGCACCTGGGTGGCTCAGTGGGTTAAAGCCTCTGCCTTCGGCTCGGGTCATGATCCCAGGGCCCTGGGATCGAGCCCCACATCGGGCTCTCTGCTCCGCAGGGAGCCTGCTTCCTCCTCTCTCTCTGCCTGCCTCTCTGCCTAGTTGTGATTTCTCTCTGTCAAATAAATAAAATATTAAAAAATAAAAAAAAAACTACCAATATATAATAATTTTGAAATCAGGAACCAATCAAGAATGTCTACTTTGCAGTCTTCTCAATATATGGTACAGGGACAAGAGCACATCCACCAGGCAAAAAGAATGAATTCATACCCCCTAACTCACTCCAGATACAAAAATTAATTCAAAATGGGTCAAAGACCTAAATGTAAGAGCTAGAACTCTAAAACTTTTAGAAAGAAACATAAGGCTATGTCTTCACAACCTTGAATTAGGCACTGGTCTCTTAGACATGACACCAGGAGCAAAAACAAAGGAAAAATGGATAAATTGGACTTCATCGAAATTAAAAACTTTTGTGCACAGGATACTATCAGGATAGTGAAAATATAACCTATAGAACAGGAAATAATACTTGCATATCATATATCTCATAAGGGTTTAATATCCAGATTACATAAAGAGCCTTTATAACTCAACAATAAAAAGGCAACTCAATTTAAAAATGGGCAAAGGATCTGAATAGATAGTTCTCTAAAGAATATATGTAAATGGCCAATAAGCACATGAAAAGATATCAGTATCATTTGTAACTAGAGAAATCAAAATCTAAACCAAAATGAGATACTACTTCACACCTATAAGTTATCTATTAAAAAATAGAGAAAATAACAAGTATTGGTAAGGATGTAGAGAAATTACTAGTGGGAACATAAAATGGTGCTGTCTCTGTGGAAAACAGTTTGGTGGTTCCTCAAAAAGTTAAACATAGAATTAACATATGTCCCAGAAATCCTACTCTTAAGTATATACTCAAGTGAATTTAAAACATATTCACAAAAAAACTTATATAAAAATATTCAAAACACCATTTTTTACAATAGCCAGAAAATGGAAACCATCAAAACATCCATATCTGATGAATGGATAAACAATTGTGCTAAATTTATACAATGAAATATTACTTAGCCATAAAAAGGAATGAAGTTCTGATACATGATACAACACAGATGAGCCCTAAAAATGTTATGTGAAATGAAAGAAGACAGACACAAATGGTTGCATACTGTATGCTTCCACTTTTATAAAATTTTTAGAAAAGGCAAATCCATAGTGATAGAAAGTAGGTTAGAGGTCTAAGAAAGGAAAAAATTGGGAACGAGTATAAATAGTTGGGGGTTGTTTTTGGAAATGACGGAAATGTTCTGAAATTGGATAGTGGTGATGCTTGCACAATCTTGTGAACATACTAAAAACCAATGAATTTGATACTTTAAAATAGTGAATTTCATGAGATTTTAATGTAAATTGTATCATAAATAAATAAATAGAATTCTCATCACTTCTATGTTGCCCTACAGGCCCTTATACAGAATTATATGATGCACACAAAAAAGAAAACTATAAGGAATTAAAAGAAAGAAACTTCTAATTTTTTTTTTTTTAATTTTATTTCTTTATTTGACAGAGAGAGATCACAAGTAGATAGAGAGGCAGGCAGAGAGAGTGAGAGAGAAGCAGGCTCCCTGCTGAGCAGAGAGCCCGATGCGGGACTCGATCCCAGGACCCTGAGATCATGACCTGAGCCGAAGGCAGCGGCTTAAACCACTGAGCCACCCAGGCGCCCCGAAACTTCTAATTTTTTAATAATATCACTATCTACTCAGGAGACCATGCTAATAAATAAATAAAACTCAGTTAGAACCTTATATAGAAGCAAAATACAAGTCCATTTTTTTATGTATCAGCAAGAAACAAAAAAAAATGCAATTCAAAATAGACAATTTACAACATCAACAACAAAAAATAATTACTTGGTGAGAAAACCCACAAAAGAAAGATTCTTGTGTGGACAGTAATAAGACATTAATGGAAAACTAAATGCAGAATGTTTATAGCAACATTCTTCAAAGTCCCCCCAAAATAGAAACAACCCACATGTCCATCAACTGATGCATGAACAAAACATGGTACACCCATACAATGGAATATTATTTAACCATAAGAGGGGATGATGTCCTGATACATGGTACGACATAGATGAACTTGGAAAATATGATCCTAAGTGAAAAAGGCTAGTTACAAAAGACTGTATATTTATATGAAATGTCACAAAATCTGTAGAGAGAGAGAGAGAGTAGTTGAGGGTTTGCCAGCTGCTGGCAAGAAAGAGGAATGGGGAGTGACTACTAATGGTATGAAGTTTCTTACTAAGGTGATGAAAATGTCCTAAAATCAGATAGTAATGATGATTATACAAGTCAGTGAATATACCAAAAACCATTAAATTGTACACTTACAAAAACCTAAATAGAGATACTATATTTATAGATGAGAATATTCAGTTCTTCCAAGTCTGATCTATATGTTAAACATTGTTCCAATGAAAATTCCAATTGGATTTTTCATGAAATTCAGTTGATTCTGAATTTGACATGGAAGACCAAAGGGCCAGGCACATGAAAGACCAAAGGGCCAGGAAAAGCCAACTCACTCATAAAGAAGAAAAAAAAATAGAGGAATAAACCCTAAACATATACAAAGACTTATAAAACTACTGTAATTAAAAGTGCCTGCCTTTAGTCCAGCAGTAGAAAACAGACCAAAGAAACAGAATAAAGGGGTCAGAAACAGACCCACTTATGGAGAAATCACAGATACCACAAAGAAGGCACCACTGCTCAGTGCTGAGGAAGAGAACCATCTAAGACTTCTTTTCAGATACAAGTCTAATTGTCCACACAGAGAAGGAATGTATAGGTAAGGGGCAGGCTGCGGAAGGGGACATTCCAGAAACGAAGCCACCAAATTTGAGTTGTTTTATCCAAAAGCCAAGTAAGGACTTGGGTTCCTCTGAAACACAGACACCAGCCTGGGTGGTGGGAGAGGCCTGTGTAATGAAGGATGTGGCTGATTAGACAACAGGTCCATGTTGGAGGAGCCTGTGAATGAAACTGATGAGCTTCCTGATAAAACGATTCACCGCTCTGCTGATGTTTCATTCCCTGAGTCACATAATAAATATTTATTGGGCCGCTGATACACGCCAGGTAAAATCCAAAGTGCTGAGTGCTAAGGATACCAGGGCTTACATTCTTCTAGTACTCAAACAGACAAGAAACGCATAACGAAATGATTTCATCTGTCGACAAACACCATAAAAAAGGAAAACTGGGTACTGGGAGGCAGTGTGGCTGAAGAGGCTCGTGGCCCTAGGGAGTTACTGTAGAAGAATTACTCCATGAGCAGTGGTCCAGAAAAGCTTCTCTGAGAAGGTGAGAGTAACAATCCCTATGCCATGTTTAACAAGCAGAAAGAACTAGAATGTTAAAAAGTTGGTGCCACAAAAATCATCCAGTAGCAAAGGAAAACCAGAATCAGACCGAAAGGTATGGAAGTCATCCTGAGCCAACAACAAAAACCTTCCAGCCACGGGAAACGTAAACATTGAGGCTAGAGTTGCTCCCGTGGACCCCATCTCTGAAGCTGCCTCCCTCCACTCCTCACCACTTGCACGGCCTCTGGGCCATCCAGAGGGGTGCAGGGAGACCTCGAATCCAGCAGCCCGGCTGAGTTTTGATGGAACACCTCTATTAATCATCTAAGTGCTGCCGTGGCTTTTCAGGACTCACAGTGACAGAGTGCCACCTCAGTCGCTTGGCCACAAGCTCTTAGAGGTTAAAACAAAACCGTGTCTCAGTGGATGTGGCATTTGGAGCTTATCTAAGAGTTTTCCCATCCTTTTGCACTTAATAATTAGCTCTGCCTTGGCCCTCACAAAGGGTGCTTCCAAAACAAAAGCCGGCGTGAAGTGTGTTCACTATACGTGCCACCGGTCTAAATAGGCAAAGGGATGATTAATGAATGAGGGGGGGAATTAAACACCACAGTGAACAAAGACAAAGGCCCACGGCTCGGCTGTCCACGAAGCAAGACAAGCCGTATCCAGAGACAGACTGCCAAAAACGCCACACACAAAAATCCGCTTAATGGACAGGTTTTGAAGACTTCATTTAACCTGGCGTTATGAAAGCCGTACTGTTTTATTAACATTCTGACGTGTTAGGGGGCCAGGGTCAGCTGAGGCAGAGCCACGTTGTTGGGGGAGTCGCCAGAGAGGGGGAGGGGGGCGGATTTTTGTGTGGGTGACAGAGGGAAGACAGAGAAGGCCCAAACACGTTAAACATCACCCTTCAGGCCCCCTTTGTGAGGCGAGCCAGAGCCGACATTTTTAAAGAGTTGTTTGGATGTCAAACAAAGCAGATGAGGCACCAACACAAATGCCCCAGCTGAAGTCTTTTGACAAGGCCTGTCCATGCCTCAAAATGGCCACATTATAGACTAGGCCGAGACTCGGGACTGGATGAGAAAGGGCTCTGCTCAAAGGCGTCTGTTACAGAGAGCTGAGAGGCTTTCAGTGGTGATTTGCAGGCTCAGGAAGGATTGCTGATAGTTGGCAGCCTTCATATATGCTCTTCCAGTTAGTTCTGAGGGGACACTGTCCCCCAGGGATGCAGCAGTAGTCTCACGGATTCAGCCTGTTTGATTCTGAGGCTCTGGGGAGAGACGAGCTGAGGGGAGTAACAACTGGCCAAACCCTAGGGACATTCCCACCTCTGGGCACATCCCCACCTCTCTCTACAACCATTCTTCTCCTTCCTAGGGCTTCCCCACATAGGCCAGGTGCTCCTTCACACAGGCTCTAGTTTCCAACCAGGTGTCTGATGGTCAGGGATTCGATAAACTAATCCCTGTGAATGATTTAGGTGATAATGAGCTGGAAGGTTCTCCCCACCCAATATAGGGACATTTGCATTTTAACTCTGACAGACCCCAAGTCCTCCAAGACCCATAGCAATGAAACAGTAATTGCAGAATTTTAGGCTCTGGGGCAGGCCAGTTCAGGAAAGCTTTATGGGCTTGATGAACTTCCTGGTCTTCCCCATCATCACACCACAGCTACACACCAGACATTCTGACATGACCTCTGTCAAAACCTGCAGGTTTTTATTCCACCTTTTCTCTGCCTATGTCACTTGGGTGTTGGAACAATCACAGGAGAAAATGGGTATCAGATGCGTTAAAGGTAAACATCTGTATCAATGTGATAGCTATAATTTACTGAATGATGAAAACTTAGACCGGGACACACCCTTAGTGATCAAAACCCTCAATTAACAGATGAGAAAATGGAAACACAAAACGGTGTCTTCCTCTGAAGCGTTCAATGAATCACTGACAAAGTCAGAACTGCGTGCTGAGTCACTTGCTTCTAAGCTTTTCTATTCCATTATAAGAACGACTTTTCTTCTGTCCTCTGAGCACATTCTAGTCACATCCTGATTGCTAATTTACAAATGGTGGTCCTTTTACACACACACACACACACACACACACACAAGCAAAGGAAATGTAGAATGCCAGCTCTGGAAAAGACACCTAAGTATTGAGGGAAATTCAAATCAAGACTCTAGGGGTTACTACTTGATACCCACTTGATTGTTAGAAGATAAGAGGTCTCACCATATAAAGCACTGTATCAGATGACAGTCTGTAGAATCTCTCCTACCAGATAGGAGTGTCAAACTGGAACAACTGCTCCGAAAATAGATTGGGATGTTCTAGCAAAGTTGAAGGTGTGCATAGCCAAAGACCCAGTAATTCTATTCCTGGAGAGACTCCAGCTCACGTGCTCCAGGAGATGCACGTAGTAGCATTGTTGGAGTAATGCAGTAATTTGGGAAACAACACAATGCCCTTCTTCGGGCAAATAACTGTTTAACATGATGGGAATATTATACAGTATTGAAAATGAATGAACTGCAGCTCCAAGCATCCATATAGGTGAAGCTTTGTTATAAAATGTTAAGTTATAAAGGAAAATCCCAAACAAAAACATCCAGCATAACATCTTTTTCACATAAAAATTTAGAGAGGCCAAAACTAATCAATTTATTATTTAGGTACATAAATGTGTGTGTGCTAAAAATCCTTTAGAAATATAAGGGTATAGTAAGCACCAAATTCAAGATAGTGATTACCTTAAAGAGGACCATGTAGAAAAACACAGGTTATTATCTGTACTTTAGCTCTTGGCGTGGTTCATTCATTGCGTTATTACAAATACATAAATGCACAAATATAATTAAAGTGCATGTATAGATCAATTGATGATAGTATGTCATAAACCAAGAATTATGATTAACTCAATGACATGTACCTGAGATTTATTTTTTTTTAAATCTACATTGGGAGAAAGCCAACTCCTAAAGCAAAAAAGGGTGTCTACCAGTGTTTACCTTTAAGTCAAAAATTTCTGCTGGGGGTATAGCTCAGTGGTAGAGCATTTGACTGCAAAAATTTCTGCTAGCCTGTAATGGAAAAGTCATGGATAGAGACAAGGTGAAAAGCTGAGGTAACAGTTTCTCCTGAAACTTGCCCAACAGCGAAAGACTTAATAGCTCAAGAGTAGAATCTAGGTAAGGGGACAACATGCAAACACATTAGCAATTCAAACATGAGACCCAGTGGGAGTTAGGACAAAGGCAATAAAGCTTTGGGCAAAGCAACTGGTTATAATGAGACTGAAACAAACCAGGGGGTTGGTGACCAAAAGTAAAAACCACAAGGGCAAGCTATGACTGTGTTTTGCAGGCTTTCCAAGAAATCACACACTGGGGCTGATGGACAAAAGACTTCACAAGCTGAATGTAGGTCCAACCACAGAGAGATTTGTGACAAGGCTATAACCTCGAATGCAGGTCACCTTCCTAATTTAATAAGGTCTCATTAATTTGAACAAAACTAATTTGGAATAGCTGGGAAACTCAGGCTGGAATGAAACTGATCTTTCAACTATGAAAATAGTGTTTACTTAACAAATTAATAGCATGAGACACATCAGGTGGGGAATACTTAACCTATTTACAAGTATGAACTTGACATACGTATCTGCACTTATTTGTTCTCTAAGAATTAGTATGTTAATTACCAATGATCTTTAATCATTAAAAAAGGTCCTGGGGCGCCTGGGTGGCTCAGTGGGTTAAAGCCTCTGCCTTCGGCTCAGGTCATGATCCCAGGGTCCTGGGATCGAGCCCCGCAGGGAGCCTGCTTCCTCCTCTCTCTCTGCCTGCCTCTCTGCCTAGTTGTGATTTCTTTCTGTCAAATAAATAAAATAAAAAATAAATAAATAAAAAATAAAAAAAAAAAAAGGTCCTCAACCTAGGGGCACTGCACTAGCCACAGGATTGAAAACAATCTCTTCAATAATTCTTTGCTGCCAAATGGCTGGGTTGCCTTAGAGGAGAACAGATCTTAAATCTAAACCCAGAGTCTAGGAAGAAAGTCATCTGTTTTCTGGAAGATGACCAAACAGAATCAGAAAATTGACTTTCATCATCCCACTCTCCAAAAAATATTTAAACTAGAAGATGCCTCTATCTCCAAGGAGGTACTGCCTTTCCTCAACACACAGGTGGAGGAATTTTAAGACCTCTGTTTTCCAGGACAAGACATGGTCTAAGAAAATTGCCCACTTGCTTTTTCATTTCAGTGACTAACATCAGGATAATGTCTGTACCCTTAGTCTGACACAGCAGGTAGATTTCATTGTGGGTTTATTAGGTGTGTCTACGGCTCTGTACTAAGAAAAATGGTCACAACTTTAAAACCTATTTAAAAGAATCTGAAGAGTCAAGTTCTGGTAAGTATCAAGTTTTAGAAATGATGATTTTATTTATTTGACAGAGAGAGACACAGCGAGAGAGGGAACACATAGGGAGAGTGAGAGAGGGAGAAGCAGGCTTTCCATCGAGCACGGAGCCCCATGTGGAGCTCGATCCCAAGGACCCTGGGATCATGACCTGAGCCGAAGGCCGATGCTTAACAACTGAGCCACTCAGGTGCCCGGGAGAGGTAAAATTTTTTTTAAAAGAGGAGAGGGAAGGTCAGAGGGGATACACAATGTGTTTATAAGATTTAGACAAACCACAGCTTTACACAGAGTGACACAATTAGGTTGGAAATATTGCACTGAAAAGGATTGACAAGTATATACCAACAGATATAAAAAATAAGGATACCAAGTCAAGATGTCAATGTATACAGGGTATTTGAATCCACTGTGTGTGTGTGTGTGTGTGTGTGAAGAAGATAACAAATTAAACAAGGGTTTGTTAAAAAAATAAATAAATAAGTTAAATACTAGTAGAAAAATATGCTAAAACAAATTTTTTACTAAATATGATAGTTTAAATATTAATATGATAAATGAGATGGGATTGATAAGAACATTTGATTCATCTTCTAAGACCATCTTTCAGGATTTTTCTTCTTAAATTTTCAAACAGCTCTGTTACTGTGGAGCTGGCCAAAAAAAAAGAAAAAAAGAAAAGAAAGAAAGACAGGAAAAAAAATTTTTTTTCCCAGTCCTTTTAGCACATGTACACTAGAATGAGTTTAATTGCTCTGAAGTCTAATGTTCTTCTTCATTGAAACAGTTCAAGAAGGAAGGCACAGAGCTTTTTTCTAATTTGGCAGCAAAAGGATACTGCATGTTTATCTCTGCTTGCTTTTTGGAGGTGCAGATGAACATACCAAACTAAAGGGCACTGAAAAGATAAGTTTCCATGACATCCACAATAACTCTTTTATATTGCCGAATGGCTATTCTATATGTAGCATTCAGAGGCAAATATAAAAAAAATGATGTAAAGCCAAAATTATTTCCTTGATAATACTTGTTTTAAACACCTCGCCACTAAATAGCTAAAAGTCTCCAAAGTGAATGCATAAACCATATAAAAGCCACAAGCATACATACATAAATTCTTAAGATTAAAGCAATAACTTCTAGAAAAAGGTGGGAGAAAACACACTACAATAAATCTATTTGTAATGGTATTTGGGCTCTACCAACTGCTTTCATTGGTCTCCAGTGGCTTACATATAAAACAATACATTTGATGTATGATTTCAATTCCTTATGGAAAACTGTTCTATCTACAAGCAGCCTGTCAAAGAGAATACCAAAAAAACTCTTTCTGCGTCCCAATATGAGGCAGGACTTTAAGATATAACTTAAGGTCACAATCTGTTCTTGCTTGGTCAGGTTTAAGACTGTAATTGAGGAATGCCTGACCTGGGGGAGGCAAGGGAAGGGGGGCTATGGGGGTAGGTTTATTTATAATGAAATAGAAATAGGCAAGGTGTCAGCCTGAAGTTAAATGGCATTGTTTTGCAGTGAGAGTGGCTCTAAAGAATGGGCAGAATGCACGGGGTGGCTCTCTGGAAGCTGCCTGGAACCTGTCCCCAACCTCCCAACCCAGGACATATGGCAGCTGTCAGCTCCAGAAAACCACCCATGGACCCAGGAATCTATTTTCCTGTTATTGAAGAGTGCACTAGGGGGAGAAAAGTTGCTGCAGAATGAAAACAAATGCCATTCTAATTGGTCTGTAAATTGCAGCCCTTCATCATTAGAACACTGCTCTGCATTTCAGCCATCATTTTTTAATCCCAAATTAAAGTTGTCCAGGTTTAAACAGGGAATTATAAAGTGAAAAATGTCTACAGTTGCAGGAGGGCAATACTACACATCTCCCGTGGGCTATTCTTGAAATTATCTTCCCAAAACATTCTCCTAATTTAGTTCTCACCACTCCCCAGTTCTTCCTCCTGCTCCTAACTTTAGAATCACCATCCCCAGGGACCCTGGCCAATTTCTCTGATCAAATCTCTTAAAGGGACATACAGCATCATCAGAAGCCTAGCATATCCCTCCACTCTTCCTCTGGTCCAAGTTTAGTTTTATTGATACAGGTGCTGAATTTGTTTTGCAAAATAATAGTTTTATTTCAATCTAACCACATTGAGATACCACCTTATACCAGTTAGAATGGCCAAAATTAACAAGACAGTAAACAACAAGTGTTGGAGGGGATGTGGAGAAAGGGGAACCCTCTTACACTGTTGGTGGGAATGCAAGTTGGTGCAGCCACTCTGGAAAACAGTGTGAAGATTCCTCAAGAAATTAACAATAGAGCTTCCCTATGACCCTGCAAATGCACTGCTGGGTATTTACCCCAAAGATACAGATGTAGTGAAAAGAAGGGCCATCTGTACTCCAATGTTTATTGCAGCAATGGCCACGGTCGCCAAACTGTGGAAAGAACCAAGATGCCCTTCAACGGATGAATGGATAAGGAAGATGTGGTCCATATACACAATGGAGCATTATGCCTCCATCGGAAAGGATGAATACCCAACTTTTGTAGCAACATGGATGGGACTGGAAGGGATTATGCTGAGTGAAATAAGTCAAGCAGAGAGAGTCAAAAATCATATGGTTTCACTAACTTATGGAGCATAAGGAATAACACGGACGACACTGGGAGATGGAGGGGAGAAGTGAGTTGGGGGAAATCAGAGGGGGAGACAAACCATGAGAGACTGTGGACTCAGAGAAACAAACTGAGGGTTTTGAGGGGGAGTGTGGGAGTATGGGTGAGCCTGGTGCTGGGTATTATGGAGGACACACATTGCATGGACCACTGGGTGTGGTACATAAACAATGTATTTTGGAACACTGAAAAAAAATGAAATTAGATTAAATTTTAAAAATAAATTAAAAATAAAAATAAAAATGCTTTAAAAAATAGTAGTTTTAAAATAGATGCACTTTGTTGTTTTTGTTGCTGTTATTATCGGCTTCTGTCACTGTTGAGCATATCACTGCATTACTTGCCCACAGGCATAAACTCTGTTACACAGAGCAAGGACCCAGCTAGAGCATATCTCATCACTTCTCCTGACTCCCAGGAGGATCTTTCTTGTTTTTAATCCTCTTCAGGGAAGTAAGGGCAACACTGTTGGAAAATCTAACCAAGTAAATAGCATTCCATCTGCAAATTCCATACACCTTAAGTTCATCCCCTAGTCCCTTTCCTTCTACTCTAACCTGCATGAGCAATGGAGAAGTATGGTTTTCCCTCATCTTGGGTGAATAAATGGGGGTTATCATTAAGTAACTCTGAATCAAGTGAGATCAGTTATTCAACATTATTTAAAGCCAAGGAAATGTAAGTTAGATGTTGTCTAGCATAAAGATATCTTCTGTGGCTGAGCTGAGACAGAAATGGCTGATATGAAACAAGCATCCAAGTATATTATAGTAACTCAAAGGGTTTTAGCTTAAGAAACAGCCAGGATAGGATGGAAATGTCCAAGACGACTTTCACAGCCTTGAGATCTGAACAGGAACTGAAAGGATCAGTAGCAATTAACTCAGAGTGGCAGAGATGGACCTGCCAAAGGGAGGCAATAGCATAAAGAAAGGCATGGAGACAGGAGTAGTTTGGTGTAACGGCCTCAGAAAACAAAGTGAAAAGGGATTTATTTGACCAGGCAGACCACGAGCCAGGCATCGCTGAGTGCAGCTTTTTGGTTTTGCCGCCCAGATCTTCTGCAGATTTCACAACCTTCCTCTGAGAGACAGATTGCTGTCTCTGGGTGGGGGCCTGACACACAGGGGCCTTGGCATTATCCCTAATGGGACTACTGTCTCGAGCTCTGGAGGTGCCTGGTTCACCTAGGCCTGGTCTATTATATGGTTTCAAAAAATAAATATTGACTATATTTGATAAAAACTTTCTAAAACATATATAGATATAGAAAGTTTAAGGATAAAAATGTTCCTTACATCTTCCATTTTACATAAATACATGTTTATCCTTAAACTTTTCATATCTCTATATTTCTCAAATAAGTTCTTTTTTATGAAATATAGCCAATTTTTTGCTTTGCTCTTTTTTAAAGAAATGTAAAAAGTTTGCCTGTTTGTAAATAAAAGATACATATCTGGAACAGATAACACAAAAGGTGGCTCCTTACTAACTCAATACTCAGTCATTTGCACATACTAAACAATAGTCTACTTATGATGGTGAATATACCTTCTGTATCAGTATTTGAACTGGATAATTCACACAATATTGAGCCAGTTTAAAAATTTTCCAATATAAGGTTTCCACAGGGGATTATTTTCCCCTCAAGTGGCAGTGTGTCACAAGAAAACAAACATCCACCCAAGGCACATATTTCCTCAAAAACAAAATTAGCACAAGGATTCTTTTGCCCAAGGTGTCATTCATAAACAGAAGATTCCTTATAAATGTCTAAACTCAGAGATTACATGATATATTTTTTGGAAGGAACCCATTTTTCTAAGTTTCTGATGCCTCTGGAGTTAATTCATTCACTTCATGACCTGGAAATTAGTCTTTTCCTAGTAAAACTGTAAATTTCATATTTAAAAATGCCTCCTTTTTCCACAAAAGTTCAGAGTTAAAATCTTAAGATAGAAATCTAAGCCTTAAACTCAAGAGGTGAAGCATAGTGTTGGATGGAAATATCCAAGGTACAATTCTCCTCATTACAGTCCCTGGGTAACACAGTCATTCGCCCCCAAAAGATAGTGAAATCCTAACCCCCATAGCTGTGAATATGACCTTATTTGGAAAGGATTTTTGCAGATAATCAACTTAAGATGAAGTCATTAAGGTGGGCCCTAATTCAATATGTCTTATAAAAAGGGGGAATTTGGATACAGAGACAAGATATCCCCTGAAGAAAGAGCATATAAAGACACAGGGAGACTGCCATTTTAAGCCAAGGAACACCACAGGCCACTAGAAGCTAAGAGAGAGGAATGAAAGAGGTTCTTCTTCACCACCCTCCGAAGAAACTGACCCTACTGACATCGTGATAGTGGGCTTTTAGACTCCAGAACAACAATAAATTCCTGTTATTTAAGTCACCCAGTTGGGATGTTGTAACAGTCTCCTATTTGAGAAAACTCATACAAATACATTTCTAAACCTTTAATACCAAGGAGGTAGCCATCCACTAAGGTAGAAGCCTTGAGGGTTATCAAAAGCACACAAAAATGTAAAACCTCAATCATTGGGGTACATGAGGCTACTACTTAAATCTAAAATATAATCTACCTCAAAGGGATCATAGACATGTACTCATTTGGTGTTGTCACTCTACAGTTTATGGATCTGTGTCAAACAGAGAGAGTGCCTGTCCTTGATTCTTGGATTTTATAGTAATTGTCCTTTAGTTTATAATTTCAGGGTTAGAGGAAGCCTCTGAGGGCTTCCTCTCATCCAGGGCAATGACATCATCAACTAGAGCCATCAGTGTGGGTGGCCCACCATACCCGGAACATGTGAGGAAAACATGGGGTCTTCAGTGGCCACCCTTGTCCACTGGGCCAAGAAGGCCCCTCTGTATGGGTAATTCATGCTCACAAAGCTTCCATGAAATGCCTGATGTCATGATGACTGTCTACCTGTTACTGTTACCTCAAGCTCCGACCTGTGAGGCACAGCTGGAGATAACCGTTAACCCAATAGTATCAACAAAAATCTATGCAAGGGTTCAAAACAGTATTTTATGCCTTTTACGGGCCATTGAGTTATTCTCCTGGCTTTGGTGCCTTCAGTTTTCTAATTTTTCTTCCATTTCATTGTTATGTTTAGTCACCTCTTTTCTGACATGATTTTTCCTCACAGTTCTATACCTTGCTTTTAGAATTCACTCTAATGGCTATGTTCGTTTTTCGTGCCTCTGTATCATTTAATGATTTATAAGTAGAATATTAAATATTATTGGAGGAAAATCATATTATATTATAAAGTTGAAGTTTCCTACCTTAATTCCTTTCTACCCCCAACCAAGGAATCTGCTGGGCCCCTCACTCAAATTATATAACTAGGCCACTTGACATTATATTTGTCAGTACCCTCTTTTTCAAAGAAAAAAAATCAATAAATGGGATGCCTTTAATAGAGAATGAATTAATAGAGATCAGCCCATAATATAATTGCTATTTTCAGCAGTTACTGCCTAGAAATGATTGTTAGGTCATCACCTGGGTTTGTGGCTATAATGGCGTCACCAGGGAAGAGAGAATATGGGCGCAGACTGAGAGACCTTTGTGAGCTGGTATTCTGTTCACCTCTTAGCATGGGTTTGAGTCCTAAGAGCAAGGCCACGCAGTGACTCGCGAATAAAGAGCCAGCATCACCATCCACCTTTTATCCCAGTGTGAGTAAAAACATTTGGACCTCACTTCAGCCTTGTGAACAAGATTTGTCTATAAAACCATGAATCTCACTGTTCAGTCCCACCATCATCAGACAGGCCAATTTCCTCTAGACAGCTCCCCCTGACACTCTCTCAGAGGCTGGATCCACCAGGCCATGACTCATCTCTGTCAGGGATGGTTAGCAACCCTGCCTTCCGACTGGTTGATTAAAGCAAAGGGTCAGCGGCTGCTGTGATGACAGGGTTCAACCCCCCGAGATGGTGCTATAATTAAAAAAGCACACAGGGCCTTGACCCCCCCCCCTCCACCAGGCCCTTCTGGAAGGAAAGGTACAAGAGTTTGGGTCACACCACAGCCCATGGTAAGGGAAGAGGGGGCTGACCACACAGCTCAGAGTTGAGAGCTGTGGGCCTCACCACCCTAGCTCATCCCGATAGGCGCCCAATAGTTTTCTGACTTGCCTCCTCACCTCCCATTCTCATCTCCCCCCCACCCATCCCCAACTGCAGCACGGGGCTGTCCTATCTTTTGTTCTGGCAGAGATAAGATGTATAAATGATGAGCGGTTGACAAAGTGTACTCCAGTGCCGCAGGCAGCTCATCAATCATTTTCCACACGTCGACAGATAATTGATGCAAACCCTGCAGGCGAAGCTCCATCAGGTGAGAGGAGGGAAGAATTAAATCTGCTGTCAGAAGCCAAGCAGCTGATCTGTATTTAACATTCTTTTTAATTTAGCCCTTGTTTGTTTTAAGCTGAGTTTGTGGACTCCCCCTTGCTTTACTCACTTGGGAAAGTGGCCTGGGGTTGGCTGACCCCATCACCGCCCCCCCACCATTCCTGCCCTCCGGGACCCTTGAATGCACTGGTTTCCTGGGCAAGGCTCCTGGGAAGGAGAACAGACAAGACCACCCAGCACTGCTAGGGAGGCACAGGGAAACTTTCTGCTTAAGTGAAGCTTAACATCAAAGGGCCGGCTGTCAGGCGATTATCTGTCAACGGGATCCAGGTTGGCAGGGTGTGCTACCTGCACGCAAGGAAGAAATCACTTACTGCTTTCTTTACTTAAGAAAAAAAGCAATAAAAATAACCCAACCCTGTATTTCCTTTATGAAGGAGGTTGAGTAACACTTCCAGCATAGAGCTGAAGAGGGCTTGGTTTCCTTACTTCCCTTGCTTCAACCAAACCCTTCCAAAATTAAGTCACCCTTAGGAAGTGCTGGTCCACTGTGAAATCTGAGAATCCTGATGAATGGTCTAGACTCCCTAAGTTTTCCACCCCGGCTTGACTCCAACTCATTGTTCTATGACCAATGCTCACATTCCTGTGCTCGCCTACATACACTCATGCACTCACGAAAGGTTTCCACTCTGTAGAAATCTTGGCTTTTGGTTACTCAGATGTCCTGGTGAATAGAAAATTACCACATGTTCTACCATCACCAATTTCCAAAAGAATGATAATATAATCTATAAGACCTTGACTCCAGAGTGACCCTGAACGTCATCTTGCAGTGCCTTAGGGTCACTTGAACCAATACGATGTTATAAAAAATTGTTCTCCTTGATAGAATGCCAGAAAAAAAAAAAAACAGCTTTTACTGGATTTCATCTTCTGTCAGTTGACATCTAAGAAGACTCAGTCCTAATGGTCAGGCATCCGTCCCCAAATTTGTCACCCCACCTTCTCAGCTGAAATCAGCTATGTCTCCAAACAGAAGTCTGCTCTGCCTTGCCTTTCCTGTTTCCTGGGATCAGAGATGGCAATCTCTGGTTTGGCAAGGTCCAAAAGTATGAACAACAGAGCACATTATGTTCCAGAGTCATGAACTGGCCTCTACTCCTTACTTCAGTGTTTGCAAACCTAACCTTGTCCCTCAACCCCGCAACCCACCTTACAGATGGAGCCTGTGGCAAGGAGGACCACGTGCTGGGATCACACTCAATCCTGCCTTTCAGATTTGTGTCTTGAATTGACTAGAGATTTCACTAGATTCTACATTTTTAAAAAATATGGAACACGAACAATCATCAGCCATATGTACATTCATTCACTCCATCTTTCAACAAATGTTTACTGTGCACCATGCACTAGGCAGTTGCTAGGCTGAAAGTAGAGCTGTTTATCCTATGATTCCTTGGTAGCTGATGAGTTCACAAAAATACTACGATATAAAGTGTCAAGTGCCCTGTCAACAGACAATTCAAAGAGAATGTGCCTGGCTAATAAACACACTTTTGAAATGTTCAGCCTCACTAGAAATTAGATCAATGCAACATGAAATAAAATGAAAGGATTTTTTTTTTCTTTTTTAAAGATATCACAATAGTTGTAAGTAGGGGGAAGAATAATACCCTATAAGTAGGGGGAAAAATAATACCCTGGTTAGAAGAGAGTAGGGGGGAAGTTTGCTTTGATACACAGCCAACAGGGAATAAACAGATTGATATCGCCTAAAAGACAATTTCACTAACACTTTAAATATTTCTAAGAATTTGTCTTAAAGTGATAATTAGACATATGTACAAGATTTAAGCATAAAAATATCCATTTAAGAGATCTTATACCCAACACTGCAAACGATATAGGATAGACACATGATGGGAGACGGAAGGCTACGGCACTTCAAGGGGGGGTGGTTATATTTGAGCAGAATTTGGGAAAGATTCATGGGGGAAGTGGCTTTACTCTGAGTCTTGAGAGATGAACAGGACTGTGGCACGCTGGTTAGGAGGACACTTTGGGAAAGGTGAGTGGACGGGCCTGAGAAGGGCAGAAAGGACAACAGAGAACATTTGTGACAAGCAGGAGCTGTTCAACTTGACAGAAGCATGAGATTGTGAGGGGCCCATGGAAAATGAGGCTCCCTGCCCCACTACGTTTTGCTGGATGGTGAGTAGCCTCTTTAGTAGGCGAAGAAGTGGCCCTAACTGCCTTTCTGCATACCAAAAAAAGACAAGATCAACGCAATGCCATGGGAAGTTTACTCCATTTGTATTAGACAACGTAGGCTGGGAGACAGGCAAGGTTATCACAATAGTCATGTAAACTGTCTACCGAGAAACGATACGTCCTTGAGTAATACACAAGGGAAAACCTAGTCTGGCTTAGTTTCACTGAACAGCAGCTTCTGACCCAGAGATTTTTTTTTTTTTTTAAACAAATTCAACTTATGGAAGCCTAGGCTAACAAATGATCAGTCTCTATTTGCAAGTTATAAGAACCTGCTATCCTCCCCCAATTAAATTGCAAGATACAAAGAATTGTAAGACATTTAAAAAATACAAAATTACTCAGTAACAGAGGTCAGGTCCTGCCCAGAGGGTTTGGTTATCCACAGCAGGATGGGCTAGAACTATGCCATCATTTACAAATATTTGTGGCTAAAAGTGTTTTTTAAAAAAGTATCCTGGATGAATCTAAGGGGATGTTGGGTGTGAAGCTGATTAGTCCTCCCAAATCCTGTGTGTGTGTGTGTGTGTGTGTGTGTGTGTGTGTGTGTGTGTGTGTGTGTGTTCATCTACTGATTTACAAGAGTTCTGAGAAGTGTCATGGAAAAAATAATTTCAGCTTCATCTGTAGCTGCTGTTCAGATGCACTGACGATACACCAGTTAATGCTCATCAAGTTCTCCCCAATGGCCAGGCACTGTGCAAAGTATAGCCACTAACTCGCTTATTCCTAATCTTTTCAGGTAGATGCAATTATCTCATGTTACATACGACAAAACTGAAATTAGAGAGGTGAAATAATTCACCCAGGATCATGAAGCTATTAAGTGGAAACGCCAGGAATTGAACCCAGGTAGTCTGGTAAAGAGGCTCTACCATTAACTTCTACTTTAGATTACTTCCCACTAAAACACTTCTCATATCATTTGCAGGAACAGCAGTTGTGTATGTGTGTGTGTGTGTGTGTGTGTGCGCGCGCGCGCATGCTCATAGGTGTGAGTGCTGGGGGAGGAAAAGAAACAGACAGCAGATGGTGAGGAGCAGGACTGTGGGGCACTGTTTGGGGAAGATACTCTATCTTTAGGACAGAAGATCAATAAACAAGCCCAGTCTAACAACAGGACTGGAAGGGTAGAAAGAAGAGTGGTTCTGGAGAGTTCTTAGAACCCACCCTCACCCACCCAAACACAGGAGTGCCTATAGCCCCTAGGGAGAGACAGGCACAGCTGAAAACCATACGCCCAAGCAGTTCTGCTGCAAGATCCCTCCAACACAGGGGCTATTTTAGGAGACAAGAGTTAAATCTCTAAACCATTTTGCAGTGGGAGCTACAAATAGTATTCTGCCCACTGGAAATGGGCAACAGCTTGAGTAGAAGTAGGAGAGAAAAGTCGAGTGGTAGGTCTGAGCAGGCAAGAGTCCTGGCAGGCTGAGGGATGGATGATATTCCAGGATGGAGGAATATCTGTGGCCGAGCTGGGAGCTTCAGCAACATAAAGGGAGGCCAGCCTGGAGATGAATGACAATAATGGAAGGTGCACCAGCCCAGACAAGGGTTCGTCTGTGAGCTGGGTTGCACTGGCAGCACTTAGGGGGATAAGAAGCAGACTGGCGTGATTTCCGAGAACACAGTGACCCTCCATGGGGATACCTGATTGTCCTAAAAAGAGTGAGAACCATCCATATTTTAAAAATTCTATTTAAGTTGTTTATCATTCTCTTACTTGCAACAGAAGGTTTATTTTACTCAGGGTGTGTGAGTCTCCAGTTGGACTCCATTGGGTATCTTCACAGATACATAAGACATTCTTTGGAATACAAACAGGAGGGCCTCCCGCCAGCTAATTCACACGCTACGGAATACGTCCTACCAAAAAGTTACAGGGCGCCAATGGGCCTCCCTGTCAGGCTTGGGAGGAGACCAAGGGAAATCATATCCACCACACAGAGCCCCTGCCTTGTACTCAGGGGATGCTATGAGCAGAGAATGTCCCACAGCCACTCTAGAATCTTTGAGCCTCTTCACAGAGGGGTGGACATCAGGGGTGGATCTCAGGGCACTTCCTTTCACATCAGGGAATGTAAATATCAATTGTATTCTTGAGTAAAGCCGAAGGAATGGCTTGACTTTGAGCTCATTTGGCACCTGGATTCTCTCCCTGAGCTACTTCCCACACATTCTCTGAGTCAAAAGCCAAGTTTGCTTTTAATTTCTGCAATAGGGAGTGCTCTTTGCTGATCAGAGAACTGCCTGGGTTGACATAAGTGTCCAGATTCCTGAACCAACTCACGGCCACCTCCAACACTCTTGACCTGGGAGCACTGACAGAACTTTAAACTCCTGCTCTTCCTTGTCCCCATCCACAGGACACCTGCATGTCATCCATTTGTGCTGCCCTGGAGACTCTGGACGCCAGCAGCGCGCACTTGAGCAGGAACCCAGTGGCAGACTTCGGAGTTGTCCCAGGATTTTGGAAACTCTCATTCTCCTCTATATACAACCTCTAAGAAAATGTCTGCTTTTCCCATTACTATCTGGACCCGGAGCTCTAGGGCAAAAGAGGCGGAGGGAAAAAAAGCTGACAAGTTGTTGGAGAATTGATTTTCTTTGCCAGTTCTCTCCTTTCTCCTCCCAATACAACTACCTGACTTCAATTTCACAGACAAGGATTAGAGCAGCGCTACTTTATATGCCATGCGCTAAGCTTGTAGTTGGTGAGACAGTAAAAAACAAACACAAAAACAAAACCGGAAAAAAAAACCCACAGAAAAAGTTTATTGAAATGCTGTCCCTGTACTTAAACTGTTTATTTTCATTTAAATCATGGGAATCAAACTAATTTGGCCATCTCCTGGTGCACACCTAGGCCTTATCTTTTGCATAGTTTAACAAAGGAGAGAATTTGTCATCCCAAAATATGCTTCTGGCATAAGGATGATTTTACACTGAGTATTATTATTTTTTATTTATTACTAAAATAGAGTTGACAGACAATATTATATTAGTTTCAGGTATATGCTCAGTGATATAAGTCAGACCAACAAAGACAAATATCATATGACTTCACTTACATATGGAATCTCTCTTACATGTCTCTCTCTCTTGGTACCAGAAGAGAAGAATGTCTAAATCTCAAGAAACTCTTATTAACACAGAAGGCAGGGACTTAAATCCACACAATAACCTTACCCTTCTTTACTGTGCTTTTCCGATCACCTCCCATAACTGGTCTCCTTCCCCCTCCTACCTCCAACACCTCTTATCCTTAGCTAGAGATGGAATTTAAGGTGGTGACTTGGGCCCTCGGGGGGACAGAGGGAGGGTGATTCAGTTTTCCTGGGTATCTCCCATGTATTAAGAAGGTACACATGTTATTAAACTTCTTTGTTGTTCTATTAAGCTGTTTATTTGTTTATTTTTATAGCAGCATATCTCAGCCAAGAACCTAGAAGGTTGGAGGGAAAATTATTTTTCCTCCCCGATGTTATCATGGACTCTTTTGCACAAACTACTCTCATCACACAGCTTCTAAAATTTCCTGCTTTGTTTTCTTTAAAGAGGAAATAGAACTTAAAGACTCTTGCAAAGCAATCTGAGTATAGACTCCTTCTAGAATTTTATGGGGTTTTTTTTCTTCCAAGTTTTTACAGCTGCCTTGTCCACCTAATTGATTGTACTTTTTTTTTTTAATAAACCTTTTCCAGTCTTACATCTTAGCTTTCCTAGAAGGAAAGAAAAAAATCGTCTGCACTCTCACATTCCATTGGTTTTATAACATTTAATTAAACTGCAGCATCATAATATAAACATAACTAACATAACTAGGTTTGGGAACAGATTCAACGACTCTTGGTAAATACAGAGTTCACCTGGTGAGACCAGAAATGCCTGGTTGAGTGAGGAGAGAGCCTGCCAGCTGCGTACATGGAGGGTGACGCTGCATCAGCCAGTGTGCTCCGTGGAAGGATAGCAGGTGTTAGAGAGTATACAGGTTGGTGATATGCAAAGTCATTAGGTCGAGCGCTTCTACTGCATGTGTGTGTGTGTGTGTGTGCATGCATGTTTATGTGTGTACACACATTCACACATATTTCTGAGATAACATTTAGTTCTAGAGAACAAGATCACACACGTATCAAGATTGCTTAGCAATACCAACATGAAGAAGAACGACCTTACTCCCACTAGTACAAGCCACAGTGGTTAAGCAGGTACATGGAATCCTGAAGTTCTCCTCAACAAATGTCAGTGGTCGTAATGGCTGCACAGTGAGCATCCATTTGACATTTCCTCTGGGAGCAAACAGCTTTGTATCCACGTGGTTGGCTTTATGAGCAAGTAGCCTGAAAAGTCAGAATCTGCTTCCCAGGCTCCATTTCAGGGAAACATTTAGCCAGGTATCTGATCTGAGTAGTACCCTACTTTCTGCACAATCTGCTCCGGGTGGTTTTTGGTTGGCAGTGGAATCCGGAAGAATGCTGAGAGCCTTTTTGCCTGAAATCATTCTTTTCTTATTTCATGAGGAGAGCCTGTCATAACCATAGCTCTCCTGTGGTTTTTCACATGCAACTCCTTATCTCTGCCCATAGCTAACTGGCTCGAATGAAAGCCTGAACTAAAAGCGACCTCTCCAGTGGGCTGGTCAGCAGTGTAGATGATCCCTTGTGTGAGGGCACCGGGAAGAACAGAACCACCACAAGATGGAAAGACAACAGTACAGGAGCAGAAGTGGAGAGACACAAAGGAGACGAAAAAGAGAAGACAGGGTACAGAGAGGAGGGAGCAAGGTAATGAACAGGGGAGAAACACCTGGCAGGAGGAGGGAGGGAGGATGGACCCACCGCATGAGCACACTCTCTGCTTTTCCATATTTCTTTGCAATATTCCTCTTGCTACCTCAAAGAGCCCTACTAGCAGTTCCACAACTTCCATAGCCACAGAGCACTGAACAAAGAAATGTTTTCACGCAGGAAAAAAAGAGGTTGATGCACAGGGAATGCTTATGGATTACCAGCAATTGTGAGCAAAAACAAACAAAACAAGATTGTTGCTTGAGAATGTCATTCAATCTAAAATGTGGGGAGGAAGGAAGAAGGTAGACCCTCCTGGATTGGCGAGGAACGAAAAAAGTCAGCTTCATCATGAACATCTTCAACATTCTTGAGGTCAAACAAGCCATACAGCTGGCTTCTTTCATGGTGCTCCATCTCAGGGTCAAGTCACAAATTTGTTAGGCTAGTCCTTTTCTCTGTCCATTTGTACTACTGGAGTTGGAATGTCAAAGCCCAACAGGATTTCTTAGCGCTCTCTGTTGCACATCATTGTATCCCACGGCTGTGTGAGGACATATGGGAGAGGAAAGTGATTTCTCAATGTAGGGCCTTTATCATTCTCTTTCCTAAAGACTTCAAGGAAGGAATTAGGACACACAACCAAGACTTCAAGTTTGTTCTCTCAGCAATGGCCAGGGAAGGAATTACCCACACAAGTAGGACATACAAAACATGCTGGGTGATATTCTGTGAGTGGACGGAGATGTCCTATTCACAGAAACACAGCCTGGTGCTGTTCCACCCTGGGGTAGCTTGTTTGAAGTTCTGACCCTCAGCTGGACAGGAGACCGAGACTATCAGCCATCACAGCCTCCTCCTTAGGCAAGAGACCTGTCCCTGTGGGGAACCCCCCTTTACTTTGGTTTTCTACCTTGACAGATGATAGGTGATTCTACTCTGGGTACCCACTCAGTCCTCAGTGCATGCTTAATATTTTTTGTTAAAGAAACTTTCATCATTGCAGGTGTGAGACAACCACTAAAGATAGATACCCAAAATCTACTTAGTAAATATAACTTCCAAATACACATACTTTAGACAGAACGAGCTGTCCTCATAAACAGTATTTCATCAGCATTTAGGTGAACAGGAGGTAACTTTATTACAAAGTGTTGTGGTTTGCAAAAAGAGGGGCCTCCGAAGATGAAAATTCTCCAAACCTCCACAGCCCCAAACTGCAGACAGTCACCTAAGCTTCCCTCTGCATACCTCAGTCCCCTGCAGATATGTTAACTGAAAGAGGTTAAGTGAAAGTGGTTTACTATTTCTATTCTAAGTCAGCTGAAATGAATAACATCAGGTAAGTATTTACAGAGGAGGGAAATAAGAGAAATTGGATCTTATTTGCCTTCTCTGAAGGTCTAAAGATTGAAAAAAAAAGGTAATTTGAATCAGAAAAAAAAATTTAGATTCTAATCCCTTTGAGTTCCAGCTTCTTAATATCCTGATGTAAAAGATACTTCCTAAAAAGACCTTCTTAGCTAACTAGAAATATCCCAAGTAATAAAGATTAATGCCACTAATTTTTCCACTGAAAATAGAGCCCCAGATTCCTGTTTTTATCATGAAAATCATGGGGGCTATGTAGCTCCCACTTGCTGCTTATGATCTACCCACAGAGTGATTATCCCCACTGGATAATGATCCCCACTGGAGATTATTTAAAGAGTAGGCTAACAGAGAATGAAAGTTCACTTTTCAGATGGTGAAACCGAGGCTCCAAAAGTAAGTGCTTCTCAGAGTTATGGGGAGCAATCAATTTCTGAAAAAAACTACCTGGCCTCACCAGTGTTGAGGACACTGACCAAACCTCCATTTATTCTGTGGCCAGAAGGGCTGGATTAGGACTCTCACAGGGGCCTGAGTCCTGAGGGTTTGGCCTGGTGTAATTAGTATTGAGTTTCACCAACAAGACTAGAATTCTCTTTATCAAAGGCAAATAGCTTGCCAGAGGCATTTTGATAAGAACTTACCAAAATATAGCATTAGCTGTCTTCCCGACACATTACTCCACTGTTTGTTCAATAGCAGTGACATTTAAACGGCAGTAAGTGTAGAGCGGAGAGAGGCTGCCTGAGAAAAGGTATGAGTTTCATGTGTGCCGGCAGCATCAATTTCAGCCATGATACACTTGGCAAAGACTGCTAGCAAAACATTGACGCAGAGGGTGTCAAAGCGAAGGAGATGGGGCTCATCGTCCTGTTACCTGAGCAAATGATTCTGGGTCATCCTGGGGAACAGATACCCGGGGAAGAAAGCCAAATCTCAACTCCTTTCACCTGGGTCACCGCAATGAATGCTCTCGATTTGGACCTCCAAGGGGATATGGGGAGTACTTGGTACATGATAGTGAGGATAAAAAGAGAAAACAGTGGGTTAGGAGTGCCAGGTTTGGGTCCAGAGACAATGGGAGAGCCAGCACCAGAAGAGGAAAGCAAGGAGGAAATCAAATAGGAAAGGCAGAGGAAAGCAAGAATTAAAAGAAGATTAAGAAGATGGGGAGAAATGAGCCAAAAGACTCCTACCTCTTTGGTAGTGAGTAAGAAGAATCATAATAGTAATAATAATAGAGAGAGAGTCATCTCTCATCCACCCTGTCCACCCATCTATCCATCCAACCACTTGTTCATTACGGATCCCCAAATATTTGCTGGACCCCCTAACATGACACAGAGTTTGAGGTGCACAGGAAGACGGAAAAGCATCTCAAGAAACCTATCATCATGGAGGCGACAGAAAATAAAACAACTAATTAGACCGTGAAACAAGACCATGAGGCACTGCGACCCACCATCCAGAATCCTGTACTGGATATCACCTTCTTAGATGCAACAGAATGCTGCCTCACGCCCACGTTTAGGGAAAGAATGGCTTCCAGGTTTTCTCTTCAGAGAACCTGGATCTACTCTAACCTTCCTGATTCTAAAACTCTTCTATGCATAAAACACACTGGAAGAATATTACTATCAGTAACAACAGCAAACAACAATATCAACGATTAGTACCTGTAAACCACTTATCAGACACTTTTTTCTAAGTGCTTTGCTTGTATTGACTCATTAACCTTCTTAATAACATAAAGATCATTACTATCTCCAAAGGCACAGAGCCAGTAGAATTTAAGCCCAGAGAGTATGAATCCCATGTCTGTTGCCATCCGATGCTGTTCCCACCAGGATAAAGCATGAAGCATGAAGAGTCACACCAAAGAAAGCTAGATGGCATGAAGGGACTGCATTTTTCTGGAACCCACAATAAGCACAGAGTAAAGCACCCAGATCTAGGCACTCCTCAGATCTGTCTTAGGTGATTCAGGAGACATATAACTGGTAGAGCCTTCCTCTGTGACCTGGAGAAAAGACTAGCTTCTGTGCCTCCTATGGAGAAAAAAGGCTGTAAGCACAGACTCAGCTCTGTAGCCATCAGGCGAGCGTATGCTCAGTGTGGCTCAGAGTAGAATCCAGAAAGGCAAGCTTGATAAAAAATCTTTGAGTTCTAGTTCATGTTCCAATCCACCCCTCATTTTGCAGATGAGCAAGAGAATGAACAGTTTCCAGAGGAGGAGAATGTCCTTACAATACAGGAGAGATTATTTTCTTTAATTTGCTAAAACAAATCAAGAACAATAGTAATGTCAGCTAACTTTCGTAGAGCACCTACTCAGGGAAGGCTATGTTATAAGTATTTCCATGTATTAACTCATTTAATCTCTGAGCCAGGGATAATTATTTTATAGAAGAGGAAACCCAAAAAAGTTAAATCATTTTCCTAACAAGACAAAAGTATTAAGGGTCAGGGACACAATTTTTACCCAGACCATCTGGTTCTACAGTCCTAAAAGTCTCCTTGGACAGGTGGAAAGAGGAAGACACCTGGAGGTGCCCACCACTGCTGATGCCACCCGAGATTGGACCCAGCCCAAACAGGACACAATCTGCCAGAGCAGGTGTTAGAGCATCAGATTCTGAGATGTGAGATGATCAGGTATCTCTGGGCCCTCCCTTGGGACAATGTTCCTGGTCAGGCATACTCCCTTGGAGATACAAAAATAGAAAATGTACTTGCTATTTCCTCTGCTTGGAATTCTCATTCCCCTGCCTAAATAATTATATGTTCCTGCCACCAAATGTCACCTTCTCAGAAAGACCACTTTTGATTACCTTACATGAAACAACATCACTTGCCTGTATTCCCCTATCCATGTTACCCTGCTTGACATATATTTATTTATCTACTTACTTATTATCTGTCTCTCTTGCCACCCTCACTTCAGAAGATAAACTCCTTGAGCAGGAACCCAGTCTCTGTGAACAATGCCCGGCACATCACAGGTCTCAGTAAATATTTGTGGAATGAAGAGATATAGAATCCTTGATGGAATCAAAGTGGGATTCAGAGAAGAAAAGAGGAGAGAAATCATTTTCTCCCTTTCAGCAGCTCCTAAAATAATATAAAGGACACTGATTATCATCATCCTGGAGATTGGAGTCTGAAAGAAAGCTATAGACTCCTTCCAGAGAAAAGCTGAATCTAATGGTAGACACGTGGTCCCCATTTCCGAGGAATTCACCATAATGGAGAAGCAGCAACAATAACTCCTCACAGTGACCGAGAGGTGGAAGGATAGAAAAAAGAAAAGGAAAGGAAAGGAAAGGAAAGGAAAGGAAAGGAAAGGAAAAGAAAACAAATAGAACAGAAAGGAAAAAGGAGAGAGGAAAGGAAAGAAGAGGGGAGGGAAGGGGAGGGAAGGGAAAGGAAGGAAAAGAAAAGAAGAAAGGAAGGGGGAAGGGAAGAAAAAAATAACAGAACTGACATGAGAGGATGAAGTAAGGTGAGAAGATTCTGTTCATTTCATGACAACACATCAGGGGTTGAAAGAGTTGAACTATGGGGCCAGAACCCAGTAACCATGGAAAAACGAAGGCAGGGCCATGTCCCCATCTGACTTGCATCAAACAGATTCTAGGCAAGTGTGTTTTGACTGGCTTCTGGCCTCAGACTTTTGGAAACCCAATTCTCTCTCCTCCTTAAATATCAGATTCAGCTTCTCATAATGGCACCTCAAGCCCACTTGGGTATTATGGTAAGATGGAACAACTACCCCTGCCAGCTAATTGCCTCATTAACTACAGCACCTCATTAATCTTACCATTATCCAGGCTAATTAGAGGATGCTCTCCTCTCCTTCCTCTTTCCTTCCACTCATCTCTGTTCTCTCCTTGGTCTCTTCTTCTTCCTATCTCCCTTTTCTCCCCCTCCTAGATAAGACTCTCCCAAGACCATAATTAATTTACCTGAGTGCAAACTGAGATCCTATGTGTGGCAGGGTGAAGATCACATACTAGAATCTCAACACCGACTAATAGCTAAGATAGAGACAGAGCAATCATGTAAGCAATGAATTATGTTTTTATTTACCTACCCAGGCTCATAGTTAATTTTTCCCTCTGCATGATAAGGTATTGGCCTTGACTCAAGCCCTTGGTATGTATGAGTTCCAAATAATCCTCATCTATACCGACCTACCAGGAACAGCATGCACTATTTGGTCTTTATATTATACATAAGCATTTCCTCTGCTATCATCCCCTTTCAAATACGTTCCCTTATACCGGCAAGGTCCTGTTTTTGTTTTATGGTTTTTATTTTTATTAACCACCTCATTTCACATTATCCATGAAACAAGGCAGGGCAGAAAAATTAAAAATCAACACACACATACAGACATGTCACCCATGCATAAATGGAAGGGTGGGGGGAGATGAGGTTGAGGACTAAAGACAGTCCAGGACAAAGCAAGAAACGGGACTCATGTAATTGAGTCCATGGGGGCTACCATAATGAGGATGGATAGAAAAGATTAGGATCCCAGTGTATGGGAAGACGGAAGCTGAAAGGATACAGCTGACGTTGATGAAGAAATGTGGACCAGTGAAGTGAAGTAAAGTGAAAGTCTTGTTCACCCAACACTGGAACCTGGAAGCCGCCCTTCAGACTTGCATTAATTCACACTCAAAAGAGTCAACCGAACAACCTCTTGTCCTAACAGATAGTTCATGATTAAAATATAAATGGACTTAAATAAATTGAGATGAATATATATGTGCCAAAGCCAAGATGGATTATTATAGTAAACTAGGATGTGCATTTGGGAGAAAGCCCAGAACCTCTGGAATGAATAGAATTACAAGGTTCCAGACTGCTGCTTTCCTGGAGGTCCGCTGGGGAAATACAGATTCATGGGAGGAAAATATCCTGCCTCTGGACTTGAGAGAGGCTGTGATGGAAGGAGGAGCAGGGATATACTTCACCCAGAAAGTGAGAACAATAGCTCCCTTCTGAGACTTGCAAACCTCCATTAGTATCTGCATGGTCAATTCAGAGGACAGAAATGTATGGTAGCAGAATGGGCAGAAAATCCAGTTTCCACCATTTTCCCCTGACTCTACATGCCTTGGAAGCTTGACATACTGTACGGACCAAAAAAAAAAAAAAAAAATTAATAATAATAATACAAGTCCTTCCAGTCTCGGGGAGAGATTTCTAGTCATTTTGCAGGATCCCTCTTCATTTTTAACTTATTCCATATGCTTTGCTACCCACAGACCCCAGCCTCGGCAGCAGAAGCGATCTATGCTGCCCTGCCATTTACGTGTGAGGAGCCCCAGCTCTACTGAAGCTTGTCATCTTGCCTATTAGCTTGATGTCTTTATTCACAGACCATCTGTACCACCGAGAGATACAGAGGCAGCTAATGTCAATATGAACAAATGCCTCCTCTTTTACAAGAAATGTCAAACACAGGACAGGCTAAGAATGACCCCAGGAATACCAACAGATGTTCACTACAAGCCTCTCAAAAATCAATCCTTTCTACAGGGACTAATTAAGATGAAATAAGGAGCAAAAGTAAAGAAATTTGTGTCATATTATCAGGAACTTCATCCTTACTTTCCAGGCTCATTATGGGCAGATTGGCCTGTGCCCTTTGAAAAAATGCTAAAAGAGAGGCTGCAGCTACCAGGGCACCAGGGAGGCCTTCACTGGCCTCCAGTTCCAAACTGCAAAAAGAAAATCACTTGGAAAAAAAAAAAAAAAAAAAAAAAAGCCTTACTTACACAAGCTGATTTTTCTGGTCTGGTTCCTTTAAACAATCACACACAGGAAGAATCCATTTTTCAGAAAGCTTCCAAAAACTAAATAACAGTATGGAAAAGATATGATGGTGATGTTTTTCCACCTAAAGGGGGATAAGAAGATTTGACATCCTGGGCTTGGAAATCCAGACTGTGGGGCGATGGCATGGTGGTCATCTGCAACAAGATAAGTGAACACCTCCTATCCTAAACTTCTCATATGTTTCCACTCTTCATGAATGGATTGAATTTTGTATATGCATTAGCCTCAAATGAACAGAGGCTGGCATTGCTTGAATTTTAAATATAGGTCACTTTGCTTCTAAGTAAGGAAGCTATCTGTCATCCAGAATAGTTGCTGTCCTTTGTTAAATTATTTGTTACACCTTCTGGTTGTGTAATAAAATGAGCACACCACATCCTAATAGAGTGGTCCTCAAACATTTCTCTGCCAAAACATGAGGTAGATGGCTTTACAGGGCCCAACTCACTCCCAGGGGATCACATAAGGTGAGATGCCATTCCCTATGAAGTAATTAGCTATACCCCTTTCTCTCCACTCAAGAAATTATAGAAGGCCAACTATGTGAATCTGCTCTAATTTACATGAATGAATGTACATCAGTCACCAACGTCAGAACTTTATCATCAGTAGATATTTGCTTGTGGCCTCTCTCATAAAATGATTCCCAAATTTTACCACTGCAGCATGGTGAGAACCCAGAATATATTTGAGGTTAACCAGCAGCAAAACCTAGAGCCACTTCCACAACACCATGGATCCCCTAAAGTCTCTACCATAAAGCAATGCACACAGAGGGAATGGGTCAACTTCATGGGGAGAAAATGGGTTCTTTTTGCAGGTTATGAGAGGTTCAATTTTTGGCATCTCAACCTATATAGCGATAGGAGAAAGGCACGAGGAGTTCATGATTCATCAATATCGATTCACTCTATACTAAAAGACATCACCACTCCACCATCAAGACCACACCACAATAGAACTTCTGCCAGTATATTGGATGCTACGCTGAAGTCTAGCCATCATTTCATGCCATGTCTTCCAGTTTCCCCAAACCCTTTATCAGTTCATAGAAGGGTTTGGTCTTGGATGATTCCCTCTGACTGTGAAGAAACTCAGTCTTCCCTATGACTCCCTGAAAGACCACAAGGGCCAATCTTCAAATGAGTGCTCTTGGAATTCCAGATCACTCTCTAATTTTCCTGGTAAAAACTGTCTGATGTTAGGTTGAAATATGTGGCATAAATCAAATTTCAGAACTCTAAAACTAATGAACATTTATATATCCATATCTGACCTCCCCAAACTGATGTGGTAAAATCTTAGCCCAGGGAGAAGCTGCCTCTAAGAGGGTTTTCCTTTTAAGCCACATGTTCCAAAAAGCTGCCCCAGTGCCTCTGTTAACTCCGGGAGGGTTTGTACTTAAGACTCATGTGAAGTGGATCTTCTATAGGGTTTTTCTATCAACGAGAAGAGGATATTTAAGGATAACCCACATAAAAATGCCACATAACAAACCACTTCGTGGAGACCAAAGCATTAACATGACTTGGTTGGGTCTCTTAACCAACCACTCTCTTGCTGACTTAATCCAGTAAAATCCAATATAATCTCCATTCTCCATCTCCCTCCTTTGTGATCCTGACACTGAACGTGGTTTTGCTATTAAGTCTGTGACTCATTTGAGACCATCTCTGACTGTTAAGTTTGCATGGATAAAACCATACTGAGAGGTGTTCTATTTCCTACCTAGAAAAGATTTCCAGTTTATAAACTCCTGCAATGGAGATCAAGCAGACGCAGGGAGCGGGTTACTGCCCAGTCCAAGTGCCAACCTGGTTACTATTATTCCTATGTGGCCACAAGAGCAAGAGTTATCAGATCAATGTGTACAGCAGAGAGGGAATCTGGGAACCCGGTGAAATGGTTCAAGATGAAAGTTCTTGCAGACCCCATTCCAGCCCTGGAATGGCTCTCCAATGTGGGTAATAAATAGAGAGAATATTTAAAGTGTAAGGAAAGGAACAAGATGTGCCATGTGATCTTCAACAAAATCCAGTTTTAGTCAAAACGGCCAACATCACGAATCACATTAATCAAAATGGCTGCCTTAAGAGCCCAGCCTTTCTCTCAGAGAGGACATCTGAGAAGATTGCTTGTCCTGAGGTTACTCAGTGATACTCTACTTCAACTGGGGTTTGAATCTTTGACCTTGAGGTCACCATGTCTCTGGGAAGGTGGGAATATGATAAGGGAAGTAAAAACCAAAGTCTTGCTGGGAAACTCACATTTCACAATAGTAATTTAAAAAAGCATCAACAGATTCACCAAGGGTTTGTTACATGAAACTGTGAATAAGAAGACTGGGGTCCTAGTCCTGACTTTTCCAGGCAAGTTATCTACCTTCTCTGAGCCTAGATTTCTTCGCCTGTAATCTAGGTGACCTGAATTAAAGCTTTCTACAGTTCGCTCCAGCTCTAAAAAGCTATAATTCTATGAATCCATTCTAACCCTTCACATTATCTTTTCTAAGTAAGACACTCAAGATAATCTATAGGTACTGGTCCCAGAAAGCAGGAACTTGAAAGGACAGCTCTACCTGTTTGAGTTGTCCTTAATTTCCCTAGTACAGTGAGGACCTGTTCCAGTGCATCTGAACACACAGGCGCACACGAGGGCATCCCATTAGTGCCCTCGGGGCCCACAGAGGCCCTGTCCCATCCCATCCCAGCACACAAACCACCAGTGGTAACTCGCCATGTCACCCTGTGCTTTCTGCACGTCCAAGCTGGCAGTACGTGCTGCATCCAGGACCTAGGAAACATCTGCAGTTTTGTGATTCTACCTCGTTTCCATTCCCGTGATGCTCTCTGAGCCTGCTCGGATCAGAGAAAGGTCGCAGGCTCCATCTGGCCGCCCTGCCCCCCTCCATTCTCTCCCTCACCACTCCCGTCTCCCCTAAGGAGTTTCTGCCCATTTTGTCACTTCCACCTGTTCTGACAGGTTCCCCTGCCTGACCCCAAGATAGCCCTTGGGGACATTAATCATATAACAGCCGGAGCTGTGAAAGAAACAAGGGTTTGGCTGGATACTGTTACCGTCTCTGTCACCTACTAATCATGTCCTATGACACGGAGGGGCTTAATCAGATGGTCTGCTCTCTCATTAATCATCCTGGGCTCACTCAAACTTCACAGAGAGATTAAAGTTTAGCTCTGCTGGCTCCCCGCACCTCCTCCCACTTCACCCTCGTCTAAAGCAGTTTCACTGGGGGTAGGTCTCAGGTTCCTTTTGCTTTGCCAACTGGCAGGGCAACACGGAGTGTCGAATGCCTACCAACACCACAACATTCAGTAGAAGGACAATTTCTTGCCTCCCTTCTCCCCCCACCCCCTACTACCCCTCCGGCTTTCAATCCTCAGATACTTTCAGAGATACGGAGACTAAACACTCATGGAATGAGAAGGCTGGGAATCACATACCTATGCCTGGACTAAACAGGCAAATGCCATTTATAGCTACAAACCTTAAAGAACTTCAATAAAGGAGAATGTTCCTGTGCTGAATCCACAGCGAGGAAGATAAAATAATCATTGAGAAATGATCCATTAAAACAGGCACGGGTACTCAACTGGCTAGACATTAGCCCCCCCACCAAGGAGGGCACTCACTCTCCAGGGAGGCCAGTCCAGGGATCACCCTCCCTTGCCACTCTGTTGAAATTACACCTTCAAGCCAAAAATAGCCTGGATCCTTTATGACTTCTTTCCAGACCAAAATAACAATTACCAAAAGGACCCTCCGAAAATACCCCGTACTTGAGAGTCAGAATACATTTTAGCTCCGCTGATTCATTCATTCTTATTCTATTCACAATTTTCCTGGGCTTCTTCAGAGGGGGGAAAAGCAAGTCCCGGCAAAGGGCTTCTCTCCAAGTATTGGTTTTGTACTCGCTCCGGGTGCTGTTGACTTTTGCAGCGCTGTATGATTATGGGAAACAAGGATAATATTTGCCCTCAGAGCCAGGAAAGAACAAATATTTTATCAACATCTAAATCATCTCTCATCTGGCAGGGGAGGAGGAGCTGAATGCTCGGCGGCACACACGTTAGCTGATGAGGGTAAGGGACGGGCTTCTCGGGGAGTCCTCGACCTGTGCAAACCTGACCTCTCCGTACGGAGGAGTCTATCCGTCACAAAGAGATCTCTCGCTGACAGTCCCAAACACTTCCGTCTTCCCAGGGTCCCCCGCCGGTACCCCCGCATCCCAGACTATTTGCCAGAGTGCCGCCATGCTGCCTTTCTCATATCCATATGTGGAAGCGGGGCCGGGAACTTGGAAAGGTGGGGTATTTCTGTGGATATTTTGGGGGGATGAGGACTTGCCCTGTTGTGATGTTTGTTTCTCTTCCCTGATCCTCTACCACGAGCCTAGAAATGACAGTAGGTGGAAACACTATCTTTCATTACACAAAGTATAAATAGTGTAATCTATCAGCGCCGTCAATCACAATGATTGATTACAGGCTGTCATAGAGAAGAGTGACATATTAGAAAAGTTTTGTTAACAATGCCTATTGCTAGTCAGCCTGCCACAGAGGCTGGTGATTAATGTGTTGTCAGCCTGTAATCCCACACCCTTGGCTAATGAGGCAGGAATTTATCATCTTTACAGAGTGGCAGATGTCAGGGAGAAAGGAATCCAAGTGCTGGAAACAATATACTTTTTCTTACTAGGCCTGACAAGTCTGACAGGCCGAAAAAAACCACAAAGCAGCTTTGTATAAGCACCAACTTAAAACGAGGAACTTTTCATTTGGCACCTTCACTTTAAATAGTGCTGCAAACCAGCCTCCATCCCTTCAAACAGGAAAAAAAACTAAAACAAAACAAAACAAAAAAAAGGACACGAAGAGAGGAGAGCACAAAGCTGAGTTCTGTGAACTTTGCACCCCATTCTTGACAGCCGGAGACCCCAGGAAAAGGTTGCCATGGCGAGCAGACAGCTTTCTTCGGAAGAGAAGCCCAGAGGAACTTTTCACTTTTACCTGTGAACTTGTGACTGCGAGAAAAACATGGCGTCCAAGGGAGGCTGGAGACGGTGGCGTCTTCCTGGACACAACCTTGGGGCACCTATGACCTGGACACCCATTGTGTTCTCTAGAAACACTGCTCTTCCTGATATGGTTGAGAAATGGGGGGTGGGGGATGAACTAAGAGAAGGGGGTTCTGCATTGGTAAGAAAACGACACAGCAGGAAGAGAGGACATTTGGAAAATGACTTTCCTAGTGTCCTGCTATGACTTGGAACTACTTTGAGGCTAACTGTTTTCCACTCACCTTCCCTCCCATCCATCTCTCCCATTTTTCATGTGGGGTAATGCCTAAAAATTCCCTAAGCCCAGGGATATTTCAGCCCAGTAAAGAAAGGGAATTCTCTAGAAGCCCTTTTAATAAACACCTTGTCTCTCTACATTCCACCCCCTCAACTGCACCTGGTACCTCTCCACACAAATTGCATTATCAGAAGAGCCTGGACTCCTGTTCAGACACTTTGGGGCCAGTCTTGGATCTTCTCAGACACTATGGGATGCTTCTGAATCTTGGCTGTGTGTTTCGACTTGGTCCACATTGCCCATTGTGTTCCAAATAACTCATAAGCACTACCTCACCCAGGAGACACCCAATCTTTTCCATGGAGTACTGGAGACATTTCCAGACTTGAAGATCGAAACTCTTCTCACAGCCCTGATGGATTCTGCCCATGCTTGAGCTAGGAAGAGGGAGTTGAGGGAAGGCCTGTCTGGTTTGGAAACTTCTCGTACCAATACCCTGTGAAGACTCAATGTGTTCCATGTTCTCACGTCAGTCTCCAAGGAAGGGGGCAAATCTTAAGTGGCAACATTCTGACAGATGTAATCCTTTTTCAAACACAGATACCTCTGCTAATGTACACAAATGCAATGCACAGAAACAAAGAGGGACACAGCAACCAGAGGAGAAAAACTCTGTCTTCTGTCAACAGCACCCTCAGGCTGGAACACACAGCAAGCATTAAGTAATCTCCAACAGGCAGCATCCTAGCATTAAGATGCACAGGGGGGTCTCCCAGACCAGGGACACCCCTAGTGCACTGAAAGGTGGGCTTCATGGACCAGGAAACCACACGGCCCAGAAGAACCGCAGGCCAATGTCTAGGGCCTCTGGGTCAACCCCAGATATACTGTGCTGAAGGCTGCGGGCCTGTGACAGATCTGGGGTCACAGGCTGGACAGCTGGGGGCAAAGAGCGCCGGCTCTTTGGGGGATCTGCATGAGAGGCAAGCTCAACCCTGATGCTAATCAGGCAGCCATGAGTGAAGGGTGACGAGGGCCGGCGCCGGCTCCACTCTGCCCCAGCAGACTGCCTGGCCACAGATCTCCCTTCGCGATAAGCAAGGAGCTGTGCAGACACACCTCTGCCCTTATCCTGGACACCCAGTGTGCTGAGAGAGAGGTGCTGAGTGAGCCTCCCACCCCGGGCCTCCCGGCCCAAGGCAGGGTGCTCCATCCCTGGAATGTGAGTGACGGGATGGGAGTGAGCCCCCAGACTCACTGCTCACAGCCATGCGGAGACAGAGCCCCCCTCGGGCCCTCCCGCCGCCCGCTCCTCCTGGCCTGCCGGCTTCCTCCTCCCCCTTCCCTGTGCTCGCTCATGCAGCTTTCATTAACTCCCTTAGCTGGCAATTTCCATCCATTTGAGGACAGATTAGAAGCGGAATTCAGAAAGAAAGTCACTTGACCTCCCATAATGTGCTTCTCTTAATTACATTAAAGATTTTCAAATGCAGCCATACTGGGTTTGACAGGTAAGGTTTTAATCAACTTCAGGTGGCCACTTTTAAGCGCGCCCGTCCTGGGGCCACGACGGTGGCGTCCCCTCCACTCCCAACATGGTTCTAATTTAAATGGCTAATTTTGACACAAAGAAAAGATGAGAGCCCCCAGAGTCCCCACCACTTCAGTGGGGGTGATTCTAAATTAGGATTAATGCTGCAAGCTGAAGCATGGTTAGAGGTTTATTTTATGGAGGCTGGAGCAAGTAAATAACATTTATCCTTTGTATACGTCTGCATGTAATTACGGTAAAGTTTTCTGGTGTATTAAATTATACAAACTCTTTAAAAGTGGGTGCCTAATGTCTTTTTCTAAAGCTGTGTTATTATTTTGGTCAAAAGTTGTTTACATTAAACAAATTCAATTTACCAAATTTTGACATGTTTGCACAACTGCACGTACTTTATGCTGCAGGCCTGAGACATGACTTTCGAATGAACTCTCTCAGTCCTAACTTCAGGCACTGGGACTCGAACGTTTAGGTGTTGTGGCCAGCTCAGCCAAGTTTCCGTAGCCAGTTTCATTGATTTCACTGTCCTTTCTTAAGCCTTGTCATCACTCAGCAAATTGAGTATCCACTGTGGTCCGAGCACTGTGCTGGGTGCTGAGGGTATAATGATGAACAAAAAAGGATATGGTCCCTGTTCTGAGGAGCTTAAAGGTTATTCACAGAAATGGAAGAACAAAACAACACATTAAGACATGTCAAGTTGCAAGACAACAGGGTTAGTAAGGAGAGGTGCCTCTTTGAGGATCCATCCAAAAAGCAGGATCTGGTCTTGCCTTGCAGGAAGGCTTCCCTGGGGAGGTGATAATGTAGGCTGAGAACCAGAGACCCTTTTGACCATCTTCACCCATTTTGTCTGCCAACCTTCATCTCCCTCCCCACTGGCAATCACCATTTTGTTGTCTATGTATCTAGGAGTCTTGTTTTGTTTGTTTCTTAGAGTCTACATATAAGAGAGACCGTAGGTTATTTGTCTTTCTCTTATTTCACTTAGCATAATGCCTGCAAGATCCATCCATGTTATCACAAATGGCAAGAGTTCATTCTCTTTTTATGACTGAGTAATATTCCATTGTGTGGATACGTGTGTGAGTCTATTATACCATTTTCTTTACCCTTTCATCCATTCATAGTTACTTAAGTTGTTTCCACATCTTGGCTGTTGTAAATAATGCTGCAATAAACATAGGGGTGTATATATGTTTTCGAATTAATATTTATGTTTGCTTTGGATATATTTATGTTTTCTTAGGATAGATACCAAGAAGGGAAGTTGCTGGTTCCTATGGTATACATTTCTTCTCCAATTTCTTTCAGACTCAGCAGTGGTTCGACCTCTACCCTGTGTAACAAGACTGCTCCTAGGACAAAGACCTAATTGTTCTAGCTAAGTCTCTGCATAGAAAAGATTCTTTTCCATGAAAGAAGACTATCTCAGGAAGGTTCCCAGCAGGAACCAGAATGTGACACAAATTTTGGAAATGAACCACCTTTCAGGAAAAGACTCTTTAAAGGGCAAGGTCAGAGGAACCATACAGGCAAGTGGAGGTAGCCAGAGACTAGCAAGAGGGGTAGCTTCTATCACCAATGCCAAGGGACCAAGAGAAGGAAAGAGTGTTGAGAGACACTGGTGAGGACCACAGTCATGAAGGAGGAGCTCCCCACCCCAGGGGGATGGAAGGGACCAGCACAGATAAGTGACTGAGAATCAAGAGGTCCTTCACTGTGTTCTAGAAACAGGGTGAGAGTGAAGTCCTGGTCCAACCCCAAAAGGCCCAAACTGCCTTCACCAGGGTGACTGAGGCCATGCTCAGGTGGCACAGAATCCTAGAACATCATCTCTCTGCATCTAAGCTGGTGGCTCTTACCTGTGGTCCCTGCAAACTCAGCATCACCTGGAAACCTACAAGAAATGTCAACTCTCAGGCCAGCCCCAGATCTCCTGAATTAGAAACTCTTGGAGCAGGGCCCAGAAAACTCTTCTAAAAAGCCCTGCAAGCTTCAGTTTGAGAACCACTGCTCTAAGTTAATAGGTTTCCTTTCAAAAGAGGTCTAATGAGCAACACCTGGAAGCACTGTTCCCGCCCAGCCAAGGCAAGTGTTTAGCCCTGTGCGGTCCTCCACCCCACCCCACCCCTGCGCCCATCCCCCACCCCCGACTCCCCCCACCCAATTAGAGAAGGCCCAGAATCTGGGAAGCAGCAAGGCTCTGGTGAAAGATCCATGCTTGAAATAAGCTCTCTGAAGCTCTCGCTGTGTCTGGGCAGAAATTGCTGTTCTGGGACTCCAGGGGGGATATTTTAGAATGATGGAGACTCTGTTACCAGCAGCCTCTGCCTCTGAGGACTCTCTTCTCACTCTGGCAAAAGAATGGACATGACCAGGACTCTGTTATTGCTAACACCACTGGGAGATGATGTATTTCTGCTAATGGCACCTTCTGTCGCTACAGAGAAGCTGTTCCAGCTTCCTCCTGTCCCGCAGAGAATCTGGCAGCCTCCAGAAGATGTAATAGAGACCTGAGGACATTTGGAAGATGCACTACACAAGAAGGGTGTTTTCAATTTGATTTACCTTCCGTCTCCTACAAGGAACCGATAGTTAGTACCACACTGCATCACGCGCCCAGCACGCACCGCGAGTGGGCCTGGGGGAGATTAAATAACCCTTGTCAAACCTACGAAGGGTGTTCGCATGGAGGCTGGTGACTGACTCCTCCAAAGACACAATAACAGAGAATTAGCTTAAGTACAGCAGGAGGGACTCAGGATGGAAATGGGGAAATGACACCAGGGTATTTTATGACTAGAGACCGACAGGAGTTCTCATCCACTGCCTGAAGAACAAATAGTTTGTGAATTCATTCTCGGTACACAATTGACAGGCTTGGAGGGAAAGCAATTATTTGGGGGTTAAGTAAGACCTTATGCTTTTAAATGGAGAGGGTGAAAATATTCAGGAAACTTTGGTGTGTACTGCAAAAGTGGACCATACACAAATTGGAATACCTCCTAAATGTCAGACTGTGCACATTTATTCATGGGCACTGATAACTATTGAAAGCACAGGAATTATTTCAAATGGAGGTCACGGCAGTGTCAACAAGCCTCGCCTTCACTCATTCATTTTCTCATTCAACAATAAGCCCATAAATGCTTAGTGGGCACTGTAATAGCTTCTGGGAGCTGTTGTAAAATATCGCCACAGATTTGGTGGCTTAAAACAACAGAAATTTATTCTCGCACCGTTCTGGAGGCCAGAAGTCTGAAACCAAGGTGTAAGCGGACCCATACTCTGAGAGCTCTAGCGGAAAAAATCCTTCCCCGCCACTTGTAGCTTCAGGTGGCTCCCGGTGTTCCTTGGCTTGGGGCCATATCATCCCAATCCCAGTCTCCATCTCCCCACAGTTGTCTCCCCTATATTTCCATGTCTGTTTCTCTTCTTCTTGTCTTATCACTGAATGGAGGGCCCATCCTAATCTAGGCTGGTTTTATCTTGGGAATCTTTAACTGAATTACATCTACAAAGACCCTTTTTCCAAATAAGGTCACACTCACAGGTTCTGGGTGGGCATATCTTTTTTTGAGGATGGGGGGGACTACTCAAATTATTACAAGTACTTAACTATGAACTTGACATTGTTCTAGGAGTTTGAGATATATCAGTGTGTGTGTGGGGGGGGAGTAACAAAAATCCTGTCTTTGTGGAGCTAAAGTTCTACCAGGAGAGACAGATGATAAATACTAAGCATCATATTAAACAAGTTAAATGTACTTTCTCACCAAATGGTAAGTGTTCTGGAAAATGAAGAAGTTCAGCATGGTAGAAAGGGGTCCTTGACTGCTGGGGCAATATTAATGGGGGGAGGCGATTTTTAGTACTAAGTACAGTGGGTCCGGTAAGCCTCACTGAAAAATCAAGCTTTAGCAAAGGTCTCATGAAAGCAGGGGAATTTAGCCAAAGGAATGCCTGAGAGAAGAGACTTCCAGGCAGCAGAAATGGCTAGAGCGAACAGCAACTTGCTTGGTGTATTCTAGAAGCAGTAGGAAGCTGGTGTAGCTGGAACAGACTGAGAAAGGGGAATGTGGGAGGGAAAAGCCAGAGGCTGGATGATGTAGGGCCTTCCAGTGCAATAGTCTTTCCATCCATCTACTCATCTATTCAAAAATTCAGTCCATGTTTGTGATCCTAGCCAGAGCCTGGTGAAAAATAGAACACACATTCACCTGGGACGTTTCAAAGGAGGAACTATTTGCAGGAATGTAGCCAACACAAAGGAAACCAATAGGGATGCTAAAGCCCTGGGGTGCGTAAGATTAGAAACCCACCGAGAAAATGTGGGTGAGTCTAGAACTATACGAAGAAGTAGATGGGGCTATTGGACGTGAACTATTGTCCTGAGTGGTCACAGCCAGAACCACAAACCTAAGGGGTGAAAACAGGAGAAGAAATAACCGTGCTTCTCTCTCTCCTCCAGCCTTCTGATCTGTGGGTACCTCTCATTGTCCAAACTCAACCAGCAGCCAGAGGGCAACGAAGCCTGGGAGGCCAGGGCAGCACCTGCCTACCGGCACACAGACTGACTAAAGAAGGGCTGACCTAGACCCTTTGTGACAAACAGGGAAGAGTGACATGGGCAAACCTAGGGCCATCCCTGCAGTCTCTGTGGAGGGTAAAAGGGCTGTGGTCCTTGCCTTCATGGTTCTGCTGTTTTAGTGGCTGACGGATGTTAAACAAATCAGTAAAAGAAAAGAACAAAAAAACCCCAGCAGATCCTGGAAGAAACTCCACCCATACCTGGAAGAAAGGAGCGTTAGCCTCAGGGCAGATATCAGTCTTTATCCCGCTGAGGCAGCTAAAACTCTGGCTGAGGCAGCTAAAACTCTGACAGGAAACACGCGACCATTTTGGCTGGAATAATCTAGAGACAGATACAACTATCCTCTACTATCTGGGAAAAGGGCCTGACGTATTCTTATGTTGTCACAAGCCAAAGGGCTGGAAGCATGTTCATCAGCGTTAGGAAGTATGAGAAAGAGACCAATTCTATTAGCGGCCCTTGTTCAACATCTTTGCACACAGCCCCACTACCAGATATGCCTAGCAATTCTATATACCACACCTACAGTGAGAACACAAAGGCTCTCAGGACCAGAAGAACATTAAAAGTCACCTTAGCCCCACATGTGCATGATAGAGAACCTCTTCCCTTAGCAACTGGATGCTCTCCTCAAAATAGGAAACTCATTATCTTTCAAGGGAGCTCTGGTTGCTAAAAGCCCCTTTACACTAAGTTGCATTGTGCTGTATCAAATCTTCCAGCTAGGAAGGTTGTGAAATTGCTAGAGGTCGAAAGGAGACCTCAAAAATCACTCTAGAAGCAGCAAGGAAGGCTGTTACCTGAGAATAGTTAAAAGGTGACCTCCATGCCTCTTTCATTTCAGTAAAACAAGAAAATGGTACACCAACAGGTACACAACCATGCAAGTTCACAGCTGGACTTTTCACAACAGCCAAAAGATGGAAGAGCTCAAGTGTCCATAAAGAGAGGAATGCATAAACAGACTGCAGTCTATACATGCAGTGAAATATTATTCCACCATAGAGAGGGATGAAGCTCTGATACATGCTACAACATAGATGAACTTGAAAGTATTGCAGTAAGTGAAAGAAGCCAGTCACAAGAGATTACATATCATAAGACTCCATTTATAAGGAATATCCAGAAGTGATAAATCCATAGAAGTCATTGCTGGGGTCTGGGGGAGGATGGAGAGGGTTATATAGCTTAATGGGTAAGAGATTTTATGCTGGAATGATGGAAATATTTGGAACTAGAAACAAGTAATGGTCACACAACACTGTGAATGCTACAGAATTGTTCACTTTAAAGTGGTTAATTTAATATTATATGAATTTCATCTCAAAAAATTTTTTAAAAGAGGGAAGAGAGTAGGATGGGTAAAGAGGTAGTCACCAAACTCCACCATACTGGAACTTTTGGTAAAGCCAAGTTTACTCCCAGGTAACAAACCCCAAAACCTAATTACAGCAAAAGATGGCACCGGATGAAAAGATAAATTGGTTCAGAAAGTTATAGACCAGTGCTTCCTAAAGAATCTGAACAAAGAAGAAAATCTCACTGTTGCTTTGCATTAAATTTATATCTGACATGGACTAATACTTTAATATAATAAAAATAAATTAGTAGGATTTCCAGTCTCTTCCTAGAATGTAGAAAGCTAGAAAGAGTATCACTTATGAACTACCAACAAGAGAAAACTAACTAACTTGCAAAATTGTGATCTTTATCCCCTCAGAGAACTGAGCAACATGAGGCCTTCAGACAAGTTGGTAAGAATAAGTTAAAATTTTTACTGGATTTCTAAAAGCCATGTATGGGCTAACAGAAAGAATAAACACCTTAAAACTACAAATACAAGGGGAATGCACACTACTGTTCTCCAAAACCCACCATGGGCTCAGAGAGGGAGACTGGGGATCCAGGGCACCTGTCCTCAGTGATACAGGAGAAGCGAAATGACGGTTGCTATTAGAAAGACACAGAGCTCCTTACAATGACTTCTCCCCTAAGAACAAAAGCCTTAAGTTATGATGGCAAATTTTGTCATGTTGGGGGCAGAGTTAAAGACCCACTGCATCTGGTGAGGGAGGTAAAAGACTGAAGCGTCTCTACCATTGGGGGTGTGATAGGAAAAAAATCCTGGGCCCAGACCACGAGAGGTCTCCCTCAGTTGGGGAGAGGCCATTTCTGAGCAAGTTCCCACCTTGTATGGCAAAGAATATCACAAAATAAAGGGAGAGCCTTCTTAATGATAAAGAGATCCAGTAGCCAAGATGACATAACAATCCTACGACATAGAGTTTCAATAAAGCTTTAACCCACTGAGCTACCCAGGCGCCCCTCAATAAAGCTTTAAAATACATGAAGGAAAAATAGACAAATCTGTAATTGCAGTTGGAGATCTCATCATTTTTCTTTCAGTACTGATAAAATAAGTAGAAAAATCAGAACAAATAGAGAAGACCTGAACAATGCTATCAATGAACTTGGCCTAATTAACATTATAAAGCTCTGTATGAAACAAGAGCAGAAATACACAGCCTTTCCAAGTGCACATGGGACAGTCACTAAAATAACCATATTTTAAGCCATAAAGAAACCTCAACATATTAAAAAGAACTGAATACCTACAAACCATGTTATGTGACCATATAAAATTAAACTAGCAAAAAATACAAAAAGAGGTCTAAAATATCACTAAGTAGGGGCGCCTGGGTGGCTCAGTGGGTTAAAGCCTCTGCCTTCGGCTCAGGTTATGATCCCAGAGTCCTGGGATCGAGTCCCGCATCGGGCTCTCTACTCCGTGGGGAGCCTGCTTCCTCCTCTCTCTCTGCCTGCCTCTTTGCCTAGTTGTGATTTCTCTCTGTCAAATTAATAAACTATAAAAAAAAAATCACTAAGTATAGGAAAATTAAATAACAGGTATCTCTAAAACACATGGGTCAAGGAGGAACTCATAAGAGAATACAGAACTTATTTTTTAATAGAATGAAAAAGCATAACTTTGGGGGATTCAGCTAAAACAATAATCAAAAGGAAGCTGATGCGACTAAATGTTTATAAAGAAAGGTATCAGATCCATAATCTAAGTTAAGAAACAAGGAAAATAAGAGCAAATTAAATGCAAAGCCAGCAGAAAGAACTAATAAAGATTAAAGCAAAGGTCAATAAAATAAAAAAGAAAAATCAATAATATCAAAATCCTGTTGATGAAAACATCAACATAATTGCTAAACCTCTAGCCAGACTGAGAAAGATGAAAAAAAAAAGAGAGAAGATACAAATTACCAATATTAGGAATGAAAAGAAGACATTAATGATACTAATAACACAGATATTATATATATTAAAGAGGCAATAAAAGAATACTATAAACTCCAGGCAACCATATTTGATAACTTAGATGAAGTTGACATCTCTTTGAAGACAAAACATTACCAAAGTTCATCCATAAAAGAAATAGATAACCTGCATAGGCCTATATCAATCAAAGAAACCAAATGCATAGTTAGAAATCTCACAACTAAAACAAGACCAACAAAAAATTACAGGCCCAGGTAACTTTACTAATGAATTTACCAAACACGTAGATGGGGAACAATACCAATTCTACAGAAACTCATCCGTAAAATAGAAGAGGAAGGAATACTTCTCAACTTACTTTATAAGGCATTACCCTGATAACAAAACCAGATGAAAATATTACAAGAAAATAAATCTACAGATTGATATCCATCATAAACATAGATAAAAAAAATATTCAACAAACATGACCAAATCTAAACCAGCAACAAATTAAAAATATAACACATCCTGACCAAGTGGCATCTATCTTGGGAATGCAAGGCTAGTTCAAGGTTGAAAAAAACATGTTATTCTCTGTGTACACGTTATTCTCTGTGTACACAGAGCAAGGAAGGTAAGGTGTATACTAACCTCAATAGATAAATATGTGACAAAATACATTATCATTTAGGATAAAAACACTAAGCAAACTAGAGACAGAGGGAAGCTCCTCAACCTGATAAAGGGATCTATAAAAAATAGAGAGTTAACTTCATACTTAATTATGACATACTAAATACTTTGTCTTTAAGACTGAGAACAAGGCAAAGATATCTATTGTCATTATTCCTGATCAACTTAATACTGTAGAAGGTGGTGCTAAGGTACTGTGGTCCTAAGTACTGTTGGTTCTAAGCTGTGGTATAAGGTAATAAGTAGAAATAACATACAGACTAAAATGAGGAAGTTAAACTGTCTCTATTCACAGATGACATGACTCCATATACAGAAAATCTCAAATAACACACAAAATTCTCCTAGAAATAGTAAATTAGCTTAGCAAAGTTATAGGAAAAGTTATATTACTGTAAACTAGCAATGAACAATTAGAAATTAAAATTTAAGAAATGGTATGATTGAAAATAACACACAACCCATAAAATATTAATGTATCCATCTAGTAAAATATGAGCAAGATTACATTCTGGAAACTATAAAAACACTGATGAAAGAAATCAGAGATCTAAATAGATGAATAAATATGTCATGTTCGTGGACTAGGAGTCCACCTGGTTATAAGGTTCTTTTTCCTCAAAATGCCCTGTACATCTTCAACACAATTCCAGTTAAAGTTCAGTAAAATGTTTTATAGAATTCAACCAATTGATACTAAAATGTATAGGGAAAGACAAAGGAATTAGAATAACCAAAAACATTAAAAAAAAAAAGGAACTGTGTTAGAGGACTTATACTATCTTATTTCAAGACATGCTATAAAGCTACAATAACATGTAGCACATGGCAGTGTGGGATTTGTGAATGGTTGGACACATAAATCAGTGAGATAGAATAGAAAGATCATCCAGGAAGGTCCCACATATATATTCCACAGATAGATTCCACCACTATTTTTAACATAAATGCAAAGGTATTTGCATATCGATAGAATAACCTTTCAACAAATGAAGTCAAAAGAACTGGACACCTCTATGCAAAAAACAAACCTTGGCCTGTATTTTCCACCATATACACATAGTAACCAAAAATAGAACACAGATTTAAATGTAAATCCTACAGCTATAAAAACTCTAGGAGAGAATGTAAGAGAAAATCTTTGTGATTTTGCAGTAAGCAAAGATTTCTTAGATATAACACAAGTATTACCTATAAAAGAAAAAACTGATAAATTGGACTTCATCAAAATTCAATAAACTTAAGAGCAAGCCACCGAGATAAAATATTTACAAAATACATATATGATAAACAACTTGTATTCAGATTATATAAAGAACTTTCAAAACTCAATAAAAATAAATCGATCCAATTAAAAATGGCCAGAAGATTCAAACAGACACTTCACCAAAGAAGATGTATGAATTGCAATAAGTGCACAAAAGTGACCAATATCATTAGTCATTAGGACAATGCAAATCAAGATCACAATAATAGATAAATATACACCTATTAGAATAACAAAAATTAAAACAAAAACAAAAAAATTCTGACAATATCAAGTCCTGGCAATACACAGAACTATCGGAACTTTCATATATTGCTGGCTATAGTGCCAAATACAGCCTGCCACTTTGGAAAATAGTTCGGCAATTTCTTGTAGAGTTACCATGCTTACCATGAGACCCAGCAGTTCACTCCCAGGTATTTGCCCCAAAATAATGAAAATGTATAAGCATACACACATTTCATGCTCACCCCAAACTTGTACACAAATGCTAAATAGCAGCATTATTCACAATTACCAAAATCTGGAAAGAACCCAAATGTCCTTCACATTATGAATGGATGAACAAATGATGGCACATCCATACAATGGATTATGACTCAGCAATAAAAAAGAATGACCTAGAGATAGGTATCACATGCAACCACAGAGATACCATATGCATTATAATCAGGGAGAGAAGCCAGACTCCATATTCCATTTGTATGATTGCATTCATTTGTCAAAAAGCAAAAGTTTAGGAAAGAAATCCAATCAGCATTGCTAGGAGGTGGGGATGGTGGGACTGATTACAAAAGGGACAGAAAGTAATTTGTCAGGAAAATTAAACTGTTCTTTACCTTGACTGAGATGGTGGTTACCATATGTACAGGCTTGTGCAGACTCATGGAACTCTGTATGACAAAGGGTGAATTTTACTCTATGTCAGATATTTCTCAGTAAATCTGACTTTTAAATAAATCTCTACTTTATCTATGTCTTAGAAAGATATGTGAAAAAATGTGCTAGAAAAATAATATGGATTTAGTCTTCCCCATTTATGAGAAAAATTAAGGAGATGGGGGATTTGCATCATGTATATGTATAAAACTTGGAATGATTTTAACAATTGTTATTTCTGTTAAGATGAGCATTACTACGTAATTTTGCTGTATTAAAAATAGCTTCTAAAATGAAATTACTTGATCTGGAAATTTCAATTTTCTGAATGCTTACTTGTGATTTCTATACTTATCTCATGGAACTTTAATCATCTGCAGACTGGCACCAGTCTACGGACAACTTGTAGAGATAGTTTCCTGGAACAAAGATGTAACACATATTTTTTAAAAAATTAAACATTTAAGAATGAGCAATATTATAATATGTGATAATATGTACTTTTATTAATCTATTCTCTTTCAGCATAGTTTTCCTAAGCAATAAAAGGAGACTGTAAATGAATATATAAAATATAATCCTATTTTTGTTTCATAAATATATTATCTCTCATATATGTTTATAGAAAATATTCTGGCAATTAATATATTGAAACATGATCAGTTATTATTTCTAGGTGGGCTTATTATATATAAGGTTTATTTCTTTCTTCTAATTTATTACAATATGCTTGTCTTAATTACATATAAAAGACTTCTACTTAGTAAACGAAAGGAATCAAGGTATTTGTCGTACATCTTTCCACTTCAGAGGCCAAGCTCAGGAAAGACCTATAAAACCTTCATAGTGTATCTGTAAGTGTCCAGGGGAGACCAAATTCTAGACTACCTCTTCTGGAAAGTACCATTCATTCCAAATTCATGTTTACTACATTCCTATTATGTGTGAGATAAAGTATTAGTTGTTGTAACAGACACAAAAATGTATAAGATAGCCTGTGTCTTCAAAGACCTCTGAGAATTTTAGGGGCTGCATAGAGAGGAGGCTTGAGGTCCCCAAATGTTCTATGGGAGAGGAGAACTCAAGGTGAGTATCAACACTGATAAATTAGGGAAAGAGCTGAAGATATTCTAGGAATAGGGACCAGCAATAATCCAAGCATCAAATGGGGGGAACATGAGACCTCAGTCCATTGTAACTAGGATATATGTGCCTGAGTAAAGCTGGACTGGAAAGGCAGATCAAGGCCAAACCACAAGGAGCAGTAAGGGCTAGGATGGGGAGTTTGAATTTGTTGACACTGAGGAGCTACTAAAGATCTACACAGGGAAGAAAGGTCCAGCAGGGCTATGTGAAATTATACTTCGGGTTGACCCTATGAGTAGCACTATGTAATCTAAGTGGGGCTCATCCAGGGATAATCTGGAGGTGGTAGGGTCAGTTAATTGGGAAGAAAGTAATTAGGATTTTAACTAGGACATGATAAATGAAAAGAGGAAAACACAAAGAGAGGACCCAGAATTTATCAACTGTTCAAACATTGCAACTGAATATATATAAAGGATAATGAAGGAAGGAGAAGGAAAAGGTGACCTGATGTTTGGGGCACAGATGAAACATTCAGATGGAGAACAGTGTTCATGGAAACTAGTAAATGAGCAGTGAAGTAGTAAGAAAAATATCAGAGAGTTCTGTGGGTGGACAGAAAATATAGGAAAACTTTATAGGGACACCAGGAGGGGATTCTTCACACAAAGACTATTTGAGGGGAGTCTTAAAAGGAGTGGGACATGGGCATTTCAGGCCTGTGGCAAGATTTGTATGCATATGGGCAGTGGTGGGTTTGTTGGCTGGGAGAGGGGATCATTCATGCAAAATATGTTGAAAGAGAAGAGCTCACCAACAGAGAAAAAAGTAGCAGGGAGGAGAAGGGAAGCAGAGGCAAGGACGCCATGGAGGCTCATAGATAATCCATGTGAACAAGTAGAAGGCCAATGGGACCCAATAAAGATGCTGAGAGGTGTTCAGAAAGGTGGCGAGGATGTGGGAATAATCAAAGGGCAGAAGAAAGCTTTGGAAGATGTTGGGCAAATCAATTAGGACAGAAAGGAAGCCATATGTGGCTCTCTGGAACTTGGAAATGACTTGGGGGAGAGCTGCATGAATACAGTACCGGGGTAAAAGCCGGATGAATTTTAGGAACATGGACATGATGTAAGAGGTAAAGGAGTTGGATGAGACTGTTTTTAAATAAGTCTGTGAAAGAAAGACGGAGAGGGAGAAGAAAGAGGAAGAGAGGAGCATGGAGCAGAGGGTGGTGGTCAAGTCAGGCAAGGCTTTGTTTTCTTTAAAGAATCAATGAAACTTTCTCTTTCAGGTTGAAGGAGCTCTCAATAAGAGAAAGATGTAGGGCATGGGGTGTTGTGTCCAGGAGGAAGACTATTTCTGGCAAGAGGTCTGATGGAGGCAAGGGGAAGAGAGCTCATCTTTAGCTAAGACAAAATTCTCAAAATTCTCAGTTTACAGTGCCTTTAGTGTCCCAGTAACGTTTTTCATGGAGAGCTCAGAGGCCAAAAGAAATACCTATAGCTCCATTTTATGGAACAACTTAGTAAGCACTTATGCCCTAACAATTTAATAGCCATTTGACAAAAATAACACACAAATTGAAAAAAAAACATTTTATTTTATTTTATTCTTCAGAGCCCACAGTGGTTTACTAAGGGAATGTGTGTGCCTGTTGGGACCTGCACAACTTCCCAGACCTTGGAATCATTCATAGTGGGCACCGCCATCTGCACTTCCTGCTACCTAGGATTTTCATATGATATATATATATATATATATATATATATATATATATATATACACACACACACATATACACACACACATATATCATACATATATATGTACATACTGTATATACATAAATATATATAATATCATTATATATATTATATATAATAATAATATATATATATACTTTTTTTTAATCCAGCAACATCTGCAAAGACACTCTTTTGCAAAGGTATGCTATAATGGAGAGAAATGTACCATGATGTAATGCTTAAAGTGGGAACACCTGAATTTCTAGTTCCTGCCATGTCTGACAGATGTCACACAATGCTGCACTGCCATCAAACATTTAGAACATTCTGTAGCATCCCTCTAAATCTGCATGGCATTCTGGGGAGCCTCAGCCAGTTTGGCAATGACACACCCAGGAGGTTGGGGCAGAGAGGGAGAGGGTGGATACAAGGCCTCCCAACGTGGAGAGGAGGAAGGTTGAGGTGGCTCAAAGAGCAGGCATTGAGGTCATCACCTGGTAGTTCTCCAGAGTAGCAGACATTCTCCTACAAACTGACTTCTGTAATTAGGATCTAAGAGCCAGAAAGGTATGCTGAGCAGATCCCTCACTGGATAGACTATACAAGGCAATGCAATTTCAGGACGACCAGTTCTTACCGCCCCAGTTCACCTGCAGGGTGTGAAAGTCCTCAACTAATTTGCACATGACTCATTAACCAGGGGAAATCATTTAAGTGAACACTAGCTGAACATTGACTAAGGTCACCATTTAACCTTCAGAGGAAAATAACCCTGTCCATCTGCATATGGCCAAACTGTGCCACAGGCCCTGAAAATGCCAACAGCACACTCCTGAAATATGTTCTAGGGTTGCTTGGCTGAGGGCCTAGAGAGGCCAAGAAAGTGTCAGGAGCCAGTGAAAGGGGAGGTGGTGGCAGAACTGGGTAGGTGGAGGGACTAATTAGGGTGGAAGGCGGGGTGGGAGGAACAGGGGGAGTCCCCTCCTTGACTGTGAGGTACCCAAGGGGATCGGACTAACAAGGGGGAACGCAAGTGCCCATACTGTCAATCTTCCACTTGGATCATATGTCCCCTTCTCTAGGGCATCCCATCTACTTTCCATTCTTTAGATTTAAGGCATGGAGGGAAACTGGACAAAGTTCAGAGAAAAGGTCAAAGGGAGGGGAATTAGTTTTTAAGAAGAGACATTAATAGAGTACAAGCTCTGGCCAGAAAGGCAGCCATGGGTATCTTATCATATATTCCAAGATTTTACACACACACACACACACACACACACACACACTCTTCCTTCAGGGACACACCATAGACTAAAAGCAGGGATAATCTGGGTGAGCATATCAAAGTGAAGGATACTAACGTTTCTTGAGTACTTGCTATTTACCATGCTTCTTGTAAATATTAATTCACATTGGAGGAAAGTGAGCCCATGGAGTTTACGTGTTTGTTCAAAGTCACACAGAAAGTAGAACGTGGCAACGGATCCAAGTCCTTCCCCGTTCCTCTCTAACTCGTTCCCACCTACCTAACCTCCCCATCACCAGACTCAAATTAACATAGCCTCCAGGGGTCTCAAAATCTGGTGTTCTTAAAAGTAAAGGAACTGATATTTCTTGGTACATTATATATACTCAACATTGTATCTGTCATGTATTTCCTCCCTTTGTGATTAAAAAAAATTGAATACAAATTTTAAAATTGAATTGAAAATTGAATACAAAATTGAATACAAAAATCGAATACAAAACAATTCTAAGATAGAAAAAAAAGGTAGATGCCTCTGTACACTCTGCTATTAAAGGTTAGTATTTTTTACCTGACTTACTTCAAATTTTCCCTCTTTCTGTAAATTATTTCCAATAAAGACACAGCCCTGTGTCTCATTCCATCTATCTCTCCCTTTAGAGTTAGCTAATATCCCAGGGTTCGTGTATAACACCCCATGTTTGCCTGAATAATTTTACTTCATTAGTATGTATCCATAAACAGTATATACTATTAGACCAATTTACATAAATTATAAGAGTGGAAGTATATTTCTGCAACTTGTTTAAACCCAATGTTATTTTTGAAAGTCAAAATTTGTTTATCTGTTGCGTTATATGTTGCTGTTATATGGATAAATTGCATTCTATTTTCCTGCTCGCTTACTGAGGGGCAGTTGACCTATACATTGGTTATCTAAGGCTGCCATAACAAGGTATCACAAATTAGATAGCTTAGACAACAGAAATTTATTTTCTCATAGTCTAGAGGTCTATGAGGTCTGCAATCAAAGTGTCAGCAGGGCCAATCTCCCTCTGAAGGCTCTGGGGGGGATACCCCCCACCTCTTCAGACTTCTGGTAGCCCTGGGCACTCCTTGGCTCATGGATACATCAACCTAGTCTCTGCTTCCATATTCACATAACCTTCTTCTCTCCATGTCTCTAGAGCCAAACCGCCCTCTCCTCCCTCTCCTCCCTCCCTCTCCTCTTTTGTAAAGACATAGTGATTGTAATTAGGGCTTCCCCCTAAACCAGAAAGACCTCACCTCCATTCTACCTCAATTACAACTGCAAAGACTTTTATTCCAAATAAAGTCACATTTTGAGGTTCCGGGTAGATATGAATATTTGGGGGAAATATTATTCAACTCACTATACACTGTTTCTACTTCTTTGCTGTATTTTCCATATGCCGTAGTGAACAGCCTTACACACACCTTGTGTCTCGATGGACACAGAATGAGCGCTTGAGTAGGACTGACACCCAGGAGTAAAGCTGCTAGAGAACAGGTTTTACTTTGATCAATTCATGCCCAAAGAGAGCAGGTATCAGTCATATGGACATGTTCTTCTCTCTGCACATCCTTGCCCAAATCTGCTGCTGTTATTAATTAGGTTTTTCCCCCCCAGATTGATAGGTATTTCACCACTGTTTTGTCTTTCCCCAGTTATTCTATATCCATCAGGGAAAAAACTCATAGCCACCACTTGATGATGATGATGACAAGACGTCTGGAAAAGATAAAGGGCCCAGGTTTTCTATGCAAGTCCTTCCTGGCCCTGGAATTCTTCTAAGTCTGTACATGAACTGGTTTCTTCCATGGAAGTCCGGACATGAACTGATTTCCTCCATGGGCTGCCTAACTCAAAGAAATCAGTACTGGGGCGCCTGGGTGACTCTGCCTTCGGCTCAGGTTGTGATCCCAGAGTCCTGGGATCGAGCCCCGCACCGGGCTCTTTGCTCAGCAGGGAGCCTGCTTCCCTTCCTCTCTCTCTGCCTGCCTCTCTGCCTACTTGTGATCTCCATCTGTCAAACAAATAAAATCTTAAAAAAAAAAAAAGAAGAAGTCAGTGCAACTGCATTCCTTCGAGTCTAAGTCAGATGAAGCACTTCAGTGGAGACGACTTACAATATCAAGGTGAGAAACAGCTTTGCACACATAACCCATATGAGGATAAGAATCAAAGAAACAGTGTAGACAAAAACTAGACTATGATCTGCTTGAGAACAAGGACTGAGTTTTGTTCCCACTGTGTTCTCAACATTCTGACTCACAGGAGACCCTCAACAAATGGACACACATGGTATATGGTTGTTTCAACTGTTACATGAGGACGGCCTGGAGCAGTGACATCAGATCTCACACAAGGGAAGGAGTATGAGGCTGGACCCTGCTGGATGAAAAGATCTGGACACAGAGAAGCAAGGTCATCTGGCTAAGAGGAGCGGAGCTTCAGAACACGCTGGAGATGGCATGTCATTATCTAGAGTATGCACCAACAAGGTTCCCTCTCCTGGGCAGAGAAGAGAAGCAACAGCAAGACCTGTTAGCTGTTGCGGCAGCAACAGCTAAGACCTACTAGAGGTCTTTGCTATGGATCAGATACAGAATGAACGTACAACAAACATTATTCCATTTGATCTTCACAACAGCCCAAAGAAAGAGGTACTGTTATTAGCATCACCTTCTGGAGGCTCAGAAGGTAGGTTCAGTGCACTCCCCGTGGGCTGCCACTTATAAGTACAGGCTCCAGGATTTGTGTGCAGATCTCTCTCCCTCCTCAGACCATGGTCTTAACCTTTCTTTCTCCCATGTTCCTTTTTATTTTTTTTTTTTTTTTTTTTTTTTTTTTTATTTATTTATTTATTTGACAGAGAGAGAGATCACAAGTAGGCAGAGAGGCAGGCAGAGAGAGAGGAGGAAGCAGGCTCCCCGCGGGGCAGAGAGCCCGATGCGGGGCTCGATCCCAGGACCCCGAGATCATGACCTGAGCCGAAGGCAGCGGCCCAATCCACTGAGCCACCCAGGCGCCCCAATTTCTAATTGTGGTAAAATACACCTAACACAAAATTGATCATTTTAGCCACTTTTAAAGTACACAGTTCAGTAGTGTTTCATACATTCACAGTGCTGTGTGACCAATCTCTAGAACTTTTTTCATGTTCCAAAATTGAAACTCCGAACTGATTAAGTAATAAATCATCATTCCTCCCTCCCAGCAGGTACTGACACCCACCATGCCACTTTCCATAGTAGAGTAGGAACTAATACAAAAAATGTTTGGTGTATGTGGAATGAATCACAGGGACAAGAGAATCGTCCTATCAAGTTAATGAGAACAGTTAGGAAGACTTGTGTCTTAGAAAGAAAGTCAAAGACTGAGAAAGGATCCCATCAGAATCGATAGAATCACAGCAAGGATAGATTAAGACATTGTTCATTTTATCCTAGACTATGGGAAGGAGGAAGAGAATCTTGAAGATTGGGTAAAGGAGTTAATTTCCAGATGATGGTGACACCCACCATTTCACTTTCCACTACTTTAGTTATCTCCCAAAAATGGAACCACACAGTCAGTATTCGCCTTTCTGTGATGGGCTTATTTTAACCTGGCATAATGTTTTCAGGCTTCATCCTCATCACAGCATGTGTCAGAATTCCCTCCCTTTTTCAAGGCTGAGTAATATTCCACTGTGAGCAGAGACCACATTTTATTTATTCATTCATCTGTCACTGGACAGCTGGCTTGCTTCTGTCCTTCAGCTACTGTAGATGGGTACACAGATATCCTTTTGAGACCCTGCTTTTAATTCTTTTGGGTCTGTACCCCGAAGAGTAATTGTTGGATCATACCACAATTCTACTTTTAATTTTTGGAAGGACTATAATGCGGCTTTCTATAGCACTCTGCATCCTCACCAAGACTGCATGAAGGTTCCAATTTCCCCACATCCTCTTAACCTCTCTTTTCTACTGCCACCCATATGCAACCTGACTATGAAACAGCTGCTGAACAAACCATACATCCTCAAGCCAAACCTAGCCAAAGTGAGACTGGCTTCCCTTCAGCTGTCAGCCACCAACCCTTGGCGAGATAAAGCTAATACTTAAGAAAACAAGCCCATCCTCTAATGCAAGGAGGCTTGCTGGGTAACCTCACCCAAGTCTCCAGTACTTGGAGGGGCTGCCCTGTGCCCGGAGACGAGTCACAGTGGCCAGGGAGAGCTTAGCAAGAGCCCACGCCTCTGCTCTCTGGGGATTTCACGACCTCCCTCCTCCCCCAGCGTTCGGTTGGCTTTCCATTGCCAGTATCGACAGTGACTACGCTGAAAAGCTGTGTCAATCGCTTCTTTGTCTAAGGGAAGGACATTTATCATTTGCTATTCTAAATCTGAAAACATCATAACCAACTCGTGGGCGTTGGCTCACATTACACTCTGTAATTTCAGTGAGTGAGTTAATGGGAAAGATGCATTCACATTCTGTTTGTGGTTTAAAATACATATTTACACAGTTTGACTTTTCGGATCCCCAAACTTATAATTTATCCATCATTATGTTCCCTATTCTCTCCTCTTAAACATGAACTGCCCTCATTTGGGTGATGAAAGATGGGGAGGCAAGCTGCGGTGGTTTTGTGCAGATGGAAAGCCGATCATCTCCATGCAGAGTGGCGCGCGGTCGGGGAAGGAAAGGGCTTTGGCTGAAATCTCTGAGTTAATGGGTTCGTGTGGAGCCGTTGCCTCCAAACATAACAGACAAGGAAGACTGAGCTGGAGCCTTGTGTCAACTCTGCCATTTTATGTCCGGGGCCAGACAGAGCCATGACTCTGACTGTGCATACCAAAAGCTCAGATTCCCACCCACAGTGGCTGCTGGGGATCCCAGGACACTGGTAAACTGCCCACTTCATCTCTTTATTTATTTTATTATAAAATATCTTCACTCTTTACCAGCACTTTTAACTGCTTGGGCTCATTCTTCAATCATAAATGTTCCCTTGCATTTCCGCTCACAGATGAACTCAGGGAAGAAGAGTTGTCCCATGGACAGGACAGAGGCCTTGGAATCAGAACGAGGTTCAACCACCCCCTGCCAGTGGTAGGAGCTTGGGGGAGTCGCTGAAATTCTGAGAGTCTCAGTGGCTTTATCCACAACAGGAGGAAGATAAAAGCGACCTGGTCAACGATGGCTGGTGTCTGCCGTGTGAATTCTCGGTACCAGGGTCCGGCTCTCTGCCCATCGCATCTCATGGGGTGCCGCTACAGTTTGTACCAAGAACGGCACGCAAAGCCTCTTTTTCATTTCCAGCCTCAACATCTCCTTCCTCGGTGGTATCCATGGAGTAGGAACTAATACAAAAAATGTTTGGTGTATGTGGAATGAATCACAGGGACAAGAGAACTGTCCTATCAAGTTAATGAGAACAGTTAGGAAGACTCTGTCTAGAAAGTCAAAGACTGAGAAGGGATCCCATCAGAACTGATAGAATCACAGCAAGGATAGATTAAGACATTGTTCATTTTATCCTAGACTATGGGAAGGAGGAAGAGAATCTTGAAGATTAGGTAAAGGAGTTAATTTCCAGATGACAGAAGAATTACTTTATTGATCTTGTAAACTGACTGCCCCAAGGGTTGGTACAGGCCAAAATGACCAACATATTACAAAAGGGTTTAAGTAAACTCACTGACAGACCCAGAAGGAAAAGGAATTGACTGGCTATTTACAACATAAATAATTAGGAAGCAAGTTGGGTGCCCACCAGACTTCCCTTTTAAGGGCCGGTGCTTCCCCCATGCCTGGCTTCCCATTCAGAAACTATGTTGGTTCCTAGTTTACATTCCTTTCCCCTTAGGGCCATCTTGCATGTTGGCAGCCAATTAAATCCCCACCCTCAAAGTCATAAGATACTCCAAAGAGAACACAGATTTTAATGGAACTCTCCTAGAGAAAAACAAACTTATCCTGATTCAGAGGAACATAGTTTTGTGGGGAAGAGGAAGATACCTTGGGGCAGGGAACTTCTCCCTGCTGTGGCCATGCAGCCACATCCTGCTCCAGGGACTGAAGACAACTCTGGAAGGGGCAGAACCAAACATCCTCTCTGCTAGATCGCAGCAGTGACAGAAGGCTCTCTCCTCCATCAGGCTTAGGTGGTACTGTTAGACAGTTCTGATGGTTAAAGAGTTCTCTCAAATACTGGGTAAATCAAAGTCAGTGTCTTGAGCAGCACAATGATTCCTAATTTATCTTTTAACTCCTTTGGGGCTTCAGCCTGAGCCCCTGCATCTTTGGATCACTGGTCCTGTTTCTGGCCTCTGTCGTGGAATTCTCCACCTGATGCCCTTCAGATACTGAACACAGTTCTTCTGATATCCCTTAAGTTCTTTCTTTCCCAGGATAGAAGCTCTTACTATAGTTTCTCTGAGGACCTAGCTTAGAGGATCCCCAGGCATCCCCCTAAAATGCCTCTCTGACTGATTTTTCATAGACGATGGAGATTTTTGTCTCCCATGGGACAATAACCAGAATGGGAGTGTGAGATGCCAATGCTTATCCTATATGGAAATTATAAGAAAACATAAGGACATAAGATAAGTGTCAGAGTTTCTAGATACCTTAGAGAAAATCCAGTCCCCACTCTACTTTGTAGACGGCTTAAAAATCTCAGGCAAAATCTGGTTTAGAGTCCCATCCTTGCAATTCCTAGGCCAGAACAAATAGTCCTTTCTGCTCTGTACTGCTTTCCTGGCGGAAGGCAGCACCAGACAGTTCTCCAGCTACCACATGAGCATCCCTATGTAATTTCTCCACCTGACACTGGGGTGCACTGGCACCCCACCCGCCCCCAGGCAGATCCCAATGCCCGCCAGAACTAAGGATGATTTACAGGGCCTGGGAGATGATTTTCCAAGAAAACACTCCATATAATTGGCTTTTGGTATATCTCCTCAGGGTTGATTTATTTGCCTAGGACAAGCCAAAGAACATCTCTCCCCACCTCTGCAAAGCCTCCGGTCCCTGGCCCTCCAAGTTCAGCAAGTTTCTGGCCACGGAATGTTCTTCCTCTCCGCCCACTCAGCCTTTTTTTCTGTGGTTTGCAATCTCATTTGCTAAATATACTAAGGTGCCCTGTACACAGCGGTCTACAGTTCCAAAGTGTGCCTGACTTCCTCCGGCTGGGTACATCACTCATAAATCAGTGTGCTGGCAGCTGCCATCCATTTATATCTATGACCCACCAGGACTGAAAGTTCAAATTCTTCCACAGTGAGGCCTTTTTCATTCAGGACCCTCCATGAGACTAGAACCTTCTTCCCTCAACCCTCCCCCACACAAGAACTCAGCAGAGTGGTAGGCACAGAGAAGTCACGCAGTGAACACTTACTGAGCACAATGCTTAAAAAATATTCAAGACGGAACTTTAGACTTGGCCACGTCCTTAAAGAGTGTTGAGTGACAATGGCAGGCTGAAGCTAAATTACCCTGAATGCAAACCCAGATGAGGAGCATGACGAAGCACATTCTGAGTGTGAGAAGCCAGGGCCTGTTGAAGAAAGAAGCAGTAAAACTGCCCAGCCAGATTTGCAAATAGCTTCAGACTTTCACCAGCCTACAGCCACTTTCTATCAGTGCCAGGGACATAGTCTACTGCCAGGTAGTCCTTGAAGGATTTCCTGAAAGGTGAGGATCTCCCGGAGAGGGAAAGGTAGAAAGTGTGGTTTGGCAAGAGTAGGACTCCTTTATAAAGGTTTGGAAGGGAGCTCTGGTCACCCCATTGAACAGGCCCTGCATGTAATGAAATGCTCTGAACTCAGTGCTATTCTTTCTTGAGGGAATGCAGTATAGGTAGGGGCTAGAAGAGAATCAGAATGTATCTTCACTGGCCCCCAGTAGAAGAGTCTGGTTTAATACATGTCAAGGGCAGTCTTTAGCTCAAATAGATTTAAAAATGGAGGCAGGCCATGTGAATCATAAGAAAGAGAAGGAGGAGGTACAGGGGGTAGAAGGGGGGAGTTATTGACCCTTATAGTTGGAACAGTTGCTGAAGACAGAAACTTGTGTTTCCTTAAACATTCCTCTGTCTGCAGACAGTCTATCTTCTGGTGAGATCCTTCATGAGGAGGAGAATTTGGTGGGATAGGACGAAAGAGTCAGGATGACTAGGAAAGGTAGGACATGTTTGGGTGACATGGAAACAAACGTCTGGAATCAAGTCTTCCCTGCAGAGCAGAAGGCTGTCTTCTAGGAATCTGTCTCCCCTTAGTTATCCCCAGAAAGCACATCAAAAAGATAGTGGGTGATAGGACAGAGAGCTGGCTTCCCAGAATATTGGGCAGGGCTGGAGCTAACAGAAAGGAAGTTACGGTAGGGGCCATGAGGTAGTAAAGGGGCCTTTGCCTCCACTCCAACCCCAGGCCCAGCAAGGCCATTCTTCAGGAGTGCATGCGTGGGGCAAGCACACTTGATCTTGGCTAGCAAACGAGGCTTTCTCCTCCCAGCTGCTCCAGGGGACTGTGGAAAATACAGTGCAAGATTGCATTACCAATTTCTGTTGGACTAACACAATGAAAACCCATATCTAATTTGCTGTCCACTATCCCCCAGGTCCCCTTCAGCATTTACTGCTTTCCAAATATCTTCCTCCCATTGAATATCTGTGTTTCAGATTATTTGTCCCCAGATGTATTAGGATGCATTTACTACAGCTGAATCTCATCTAGTGATTTCCTGTCCATATGCCTGACAGCTCCAGGTCCCTTTATGTCACATCTTTGTCATTGGTGGGGTTTGTAATACCTCTCCATTTAGGGCAATATACAGATTTAATTAGCATATTCTTTACAACCTTTTTTAGGATATTAACAAGGATGCAGAACACAACTGACACCACAATCCCTGTGGCTCCCCATGACCTCTGAGTTGCATTACATGTCTGTCTCCAATGCCACAATGGAGTGGTCCGTTCAGCACACCAGAGAGCTTTGGCCAAGTTCCTCTGATCATGAAATAGGCAAAAGGATTCTCAGTACAGTGCAATGAAAATTACACTGAACCAGGACCTTTGAGAAGGAGATTCCAGTCCCAGTTCTGCTAATAATTATGAGCTACGTGACCTTGAGTTAACCGCTTCTGTGTTCATTTAGTTAACAGTGAATATGTTCGCAATTAATCTTTATAGGAAATTTAAGATATTGATAGTTCTGGTAACAATTCTAACAAGAGCTCATTTTTATTAAGCTACTACTATGTTCCAGATATATGATTTCTAACCCTTACCATCTATCTATGAAGTTTTATAAACTGAACTTTGTGGATGAGGATACTGAACTAAAATAGTTGAGGACTTGCTAAAGCCCACAATGGTTGGAAGGTGTCACTTGAACTGCTGTCTTTCTGATTTGGGGGAAAAAAATGTGTAATTTCCTTTTTGAGCCCTCTGAATGCTGGAAGAGGGGGTGCTGAAGTCAGGGGCTCCTCTTCCACCAAGCTTTCCCTTCTTCCAACTGTCCATCCAGGCCATACAAACATGCCTTCCTCAGGTCCTAAATACTGTTTGGAAACACACCATGTGCCAAGCCCTGTGATAGGCAAAAAGGCTTCAGCCATGATTGCTTCAAGGTCCTTCTTGAATCTACCAAACAAATTTGGGAGACAGAGTTCAGCAAGGTTCAACCAACTTCCCACAATATTCCCTAGAGCATTTGATAACATCCCAAGGTATATTAAGGGGAGAGGGGATGAAGCACTCCCACCTTTTTTCATTGTAGGAACCTTTTCAGTACAGCATCTCAAAAAATCAGTCCACCTTGGAACAGACTTGGGGACATGCTGCAGTCATGGACCCGAAGAGGACTGGTGTCTTCCAAAGCATTCAGCCTCCAGCAAGCTCCTGCCTACCCCTGGATTCCTGGAGCATGGGCTATCCAGAGATGGCCCTGGGCCCACTATACTGTCCAATGTTAGTAGATAACTACATGTTTACAGCTGAACTGGAAGCTCACAGAAGTCAGACAAGGTGTGTGATTCATCCTCTCTAACCAACCCCAAGGCTGTGCTTTTATTTATTCATTTCTTTTCCTCCTCTGTATCCCATTTTAACTCCTTATTCCATACCACACTCCCACTCTGATGTTACAGTGAGTCCTTGTAAAATATGCTTGTGGTTTCCGGTGTTTTACGGTATTTAATTATTTAAATGGCACTGTGCATGTATTTTATTTTGTTTCTTAGTTTTTAAGTTAAGCACTATTTTCTAACATCAGTGTTTTAAAATGTAGATTTTATTATCAGGTATGGTGAGGCCAAGAGATCAGGTGATGACTGCCACCAAGAAGAGTTTGTTATTTACAGTTCCAGAGAGGAGGGTGCACACCCCACCATGAAAGGAAGGTCACGTGGGGGAGGCACCAGGGTCAGCCAGGAGGCAGAAGGAGGGAGGGGAAGTATGGACAAGAGGCTTTACTGTGGTTTTTGCAGGAAGGAATGGGGTGGGTTGGGGGGAATGTGAAACAAGGTAAGCAGGCTCAGGGCTGACTAGTTTGAATGATGCCAGCGAGCTCTGAGGCAAAGGGGCTGTCCCGAGTTGCATGGTACTTGGCTCTGGGATGACTAGGGGAGAGGAACACTGCCCTCCTGGAGACCAGATAGAGAAAGTGGTTCAGAGAAGGGCACTGGATTGGTCAGTTTTCATATGAAAGGCATGCTACCTTTTGTGATCTCTAATTAGTTAGCACTAGAGGTGGAGTCTCCAGAGTCAGCAAGGCCCCAGACATCACAGCATCAAGGATACAGAGAATAAGAAAGTAAAATTGATAGAGTCCAGTCCACGTTGCCATGGATGCACTGAATCCTCACTTCTAACTGAGCACAGTTCTCCAAGGCAGGCCTCCCCCACCATCTCCCAGTGGTACCTCCAACTCAGTTATCTGCAACTCTCCACCATCCCAAATGACACTCTAAGGAAAATCCTCATCCACACTTCCCTATGGTCTTGTGTAAGAATGGCAGTGGGATATGAATCTTTGAATGGAACTCTTGGGCTGCACTCCTACCAGTAGCACATGGGGGTTCCCATAAGCCCATATCCCACTAGTATTTGCCATTAGCTGGCTTAATTGTTCTAGTCCAACAGATGCGAAGTTAGACTCTATTCTTATGTTAATTTGCATTCCTCTGATTTCTAATAAGTTTGATCCCCTTTAGCTTCGTTCCCTGTAACTACTCAATACATGTTTGCCAAACCAATTCTACTCAAGCAATAAACCAATGGAAAATGCTAGATAGATTTTCTTTAATCATAGGCATAAAGGCTGCCTAGCTCTGGCCCCTCATGCCAGAAATCAGGGACAAAAGACACTAATTATAGCAGAATCAAATAAATCTTTGTTTTAGACTTTTATGAATGAGACCAGGGACCAACGCAAACCTCCGCATTTTGGACGGCTTGCCCCAAAGTGGCAGACTAGGACCATGGGCTAGGGAAGGGGCACAAGGCAAACCCCTACTAGGTCAAGTCAGGAGTTGGAGGCTGAAGTACTAGGAGTCAGAAGTGCAAAAGTCTTATCATTTCGATGCGACTGCATTCTGTAGTATGATGTCCCTGAAGTCTTTAGACAAGAGGAGATGTACTCTATTAAGTGTGAACTAATCAAAGCAGAAATCTATATAATAGGGTAAGTGAGAATACTTAATGCCCCCATTACAGAGCATGCACATAATGTGTATATAACTCTATATGTAAATATATGTGAACATATAGATGTGCTCATCTGGTAAGCATTTACATTTATACAAACGTGCCTCATAGATGAGTGTTTCTCTAGAAAACTTTTCTCCCTCCAAATAAATTGCAAACTTAATATCTAAGTTGTACCCAGTGTTGTCCCTAGTCTCAGATCTGCTTACATGGATGGATTTCTTTAGTCCCATTTTAGGCAATCAGTAGGACTAAAAAGAAAATGAAAATGTTTTGTATTAATAAACATACATAAATATAGAAAACATTTATCATCCTACACATATTCTGTGACTGTATCTGATTTTATATAAACAAACACACCACAGGCCATCTAATAGTGATACCCGTATTTTTACAACAGGCAAGTGTTAGGTGTGAATACTGGAGGCTACTAGAGCTACGAGATCTGATGCTCAACATACTGGGAAACCAGAGGGGCCACCAGGGCCATACCAGATACTTCTCTCTCAATTTTATCCTCTGTCATCAACAAGAAAGTCTTTAATGGAACGGCTAAAGGGAAAACTGACCGCTGCAGCCATGTTTCCCACCCAGGGGGCTTGGGTGGAAGTGTCATGGCACAGAGACACAGCCCACCTTGCGAGTAGTTATCCCTAACCTGCTCCTTGAAGGCATAAGCAAGCCTTAACTCACCACAGGCCCTTGGAAGAGGCATTTGCTTCTGAGTGCACAGCGCATTCCACTCTCTGACTTATGTAGATGAGACAAATGGTGCCCTGGGCACACTCATCCACACATTGGTCTGAATTAGCTAATAAATCATAATGCAGTAGCTAATAAGAGCCATAAAGCCTTTTGAGTTTTACAAGGTGTTTATAATGGGCAACTCACTATGATTTATATGAAAAACATGAGTCAGCTCCTGAGACAAAGCTGATATGTGGACAGTGGCCTTGTGGTGTGACCTTTAGCAGGCATCCAAATAAATCGCAAAATTTCCCTCTGGCCCAAAGCAGGTCACTGCCTCATACACATATCTCCAGGATTGCAGTGGATAGGAGAACTGAGTGCTGGATGCATACTGGATCTTCCCTGGTGATCAGCCACAAGGAAGAAAGTGATTATCTCAATGCAGCCCCATGTAGTGAGGGATGATAAATATTGAGACTGGTAGTTTAGGACCACCCCTATGTTTGGGCCCATGATGTAGAACATAAGATACATTAAGTATATTCCCTACCCTGCCAGTTGAGAAAGAAAGATGGATACAACAAATATTAGAAAATACAATATGGTTTATAAGGGAGTAAAGGGAAGCTCTGGGGCATGAGAATTAACCGAGGCCCCGATTTCAGGAAGGAGTTTCATAGAGGATGCGGTCTAAATTGGGCCATGAAGGATGGGAACAGTTTATAAGGGGGAGAGGATGGGAGATTCCTGAGAAGGAGAATGACTGAATAAAGATGCTGGGTCAGCAATAATGATAGCATGTCTGTTTTGAAAGAAAGAAGGGAGGAGAAAGAAAAAAACTTGAGACATACTGACCAAGATGAATGGAAAAATACACTGAAGAATAGGAAATGAGGTCAGAAACTACAATGCAAAACTCAGAGCTGGCATCAGATAACCATGGGTGCCCGACACAAAAGGCTCTATGCCATGAAGTTCACAAAATTCCTGCCAGGTAAGGATCAACTTAATGAAACAAGATCAGGAGGATGAAGTCAGTCCTTCCCCTTACTCCCTACCATTATAAAAACTGACAGGAGATGACTTATCCAGAGCCCCCCCCCCTTTTTTTTTTAAAGGAAATCCATCTCCATCATTACCAGATGATTCTAGATTTGAGTCATAGCCTGGTCTCTGTGTACTCTGATGTCCTGGGAGATAATTTTATTCACTTTTTTAATTTTCTTTCTTTCTCCCAGAGTTCTCCGGTCTGTCCCCTTGGTTTACATATAATGATGTCAAGACTGTTTCTTTTTTCATAGTTTTTTTTTATTCAATTAATTAACATATGATGTATTATTGGTTTCAGAGGTACAGGTCTGTGACTCAGTCTTATATAATGCCCAGTGCTCATTGCATCATGTACTCTCCTCAAGGTCCATCACCCAGTCACCCCAACCCTCCACCCTCTCCCCTCCAGCAACCCTCAATTTGTTCCCTATGATTAAAAGTCTCTTATGGTTTATTCTTCCTCTCTGGTTTCATCTTATTTTATTTTATCCTATGATCCTCTGTTTTGTTTCTTAAATTCCACATATCAGTGAGATCATAGGATAATTTTGTTTCTCTGTTGACTTATTTCACTTAGCATAATACCCTCTAGTTCCAACCACGTCATTGCTAATGACAAGGTTTCATTTTTTGATGGTTGAGTAATATTCCATTATATATATAATGGAATATTGTATATATATGGAATATGGAATACATAATGGAATATTATATATATAATATATATTTTATATATATAATGGAATATATATATATGTGAGATGTGAGATATATATATATATATATATATATATATATATATATATATCACATCTTCTTTATCCATTCATCTGTCAATGGACACCTGGGCTCTCTCCATAGTTTGGCTATTGTGAAGTTGATGCTATAAACATTGGGGTGCAGTTGCCCCTTCGGATCACTACATTTGTATCTTTAGGGTAAATATCCAGTAGTATGATGGCTGGGTCATATGGTAACTCTATTTTCAACCTTTCGAGGAACCTCCATACTGTCTTCCAGAGTGGCTGCATCAGCTACATTCCCACCAACAGTGTAGGAGGTTTCTGCATCCTCGCCAACATTTGTTGTTTCCTGACTCGTTAATTTTAGGCATTCTGACCAGTGTGACGTGGTATCTCATTATGGATTTGATTTGTATTTCCCTGATGCTGAGTGATGTTAAGCATTTTTTCATGTGTCTGGTGGACATTTGGATGTCTTCTTTGGAGAAATGTCTGTTTATGTCTTCTGTCCATGTCATGACTAGATTATTTGTTCCTTGGGTGTTGAGTTTAATAAGTTCTATATGGATCTTGGATACTAGTCCTTTATCTTATATGTCATTTGTAAATGTTTTCTCCCATTCTGTCAATTGTCTTTTGGTTTTGTCGACTATTTCCTTTGCTGTGGAAAAGCTTTTTATCTTGATTAAGTCCCAGTAGTTCATTTTTGCCTTTGCTTCCCTTGCCTTTCAAGATGTGTCTAGCAAGCATTTTCTGTGGCCGAGGCTGAAGGGGTTGCTGCCTATGTTTCCTCTAGGATTTTGATGGATTCCTGTCTCATATTTAGGTCTTTCATCCATGTTGGATCTATTTTTGCAGATGGGACGCTATAAGGGAATGGTCCATTTTCATTCTTCTGCTGTGACGGTCCCATCTTCCCAACACTATTTGTTGAAGAGACTGTCTTTTTTCCACTGGATATTTTTTCCTGCTTTGTTAAAGATTATTTGACCATAGAGTTGAGGGTCCCTTTCTGGGTTCTCTATTCTGTTCCATTGATCTATGTGCCTGTTTTTGTGCCAGTACCATACTGTCTTGATGATAACAGGTTTGTAATAAACCTTGAAGTCTGGAATTGTGATGCTACCAGTTTTGGTTTTCTTTTACTATATTCCTTGAAAGCTTTTCCCCTAAGGTGAGGAACATGGCAAGGATGTCCACTATTACCACTGCTGTTCAACATAGTACTAGAAATCCTTGCCTCAACAATCAGACAACAAAAAGAAATAGGAGACCAGTTTTCTAATGGAATATTGTTCTTTTGATGTTCAGCTAATCAAAGCTGCAAGCTTTCACCAAACTGCCCCAACTCAATGGGGACTTCACTATAGAAAGGCACTTAGGATTTTTACACAAGAACCCCGGTACACCTTAGTAGACCTACTCCTTCGGGTTGGGCTGTATTCTTTGCCTGCAGAGGCTATATGGCCTGCAGAGCCCAGGGAGAGGCAGGAGACATGCATCATGCCCCATCTTTCCGGAGATGTACATAGCTACAACCCTAACGCCTTATGATTCTTTCTTCCAGAGTCAATCTGAGATTTAAAAAAAAAAAAAAATCAGTTTAAAAATCCTTTGAAAAATTCTGTCCATCTGACTCTAATTGTCAGACTGTGGTTAACAAAAAGGGATGAGATTCTAAGGCATATAAATCACATTATTTAAAATAGTCAATCTCTATTATGCATATACTTTATCAGATACCCAGAAGAGGAAAAATCTGAAGGCTCCTAACCACTGTAGAAGAGATCAATGTAGAATAAGATCAAGACTTAACTCCGTCTTCCCTAGAAAGCACCTCCAGTGAAGGTGGAGGCTCTGTTTCAGTAGCTTTTATGCCCTAAATAATTCTGAGGAGCCATACATACTTAGTAAGTATATATGGGGAAGGGGGGTTGGAGAAAGAACTGAAAGTCTGAGGCTTGGGTGTAAGTGGGTAGAAACTTTGGTAAATGAATCAAGAAGAGGGTCGTCCCAAAAGGATGTACTTGACATCCCTTTTTGGTTGTTTGATGGCATGAGGAGAAAGGGAGATAACTCTTTGCATCAACACTCTCACATATTTGGCAAATATCCTAAGTCACCCAGTGTCAGTTTTCCTCCTTGCAGTAAGTAAACAGCCCAGTAGGATCCTCAAGAGCTCAGAATTTCTGGTCCTCCACTCTCGCTATTGTAGTCAGAGGTACAGGTAAGAGGACAAGTTCTATACACCTGAACCAAGTACACCAGCATCTATGTCCTGAGAAGTAACCCAAACCATCTTATTTTTGTATCTTAGTAATACCTATCTTGGGTTTGGGAGCTTTAATTTTCATCCTGGCCTAAAAATGTTTCCCCTCTTGAAGCTTTATCTCTGTCTCTTTCCATCTGAACCTCTGGGTGATAATGTTATCCCTGGTTGGCAAAGCTAAAAAGCATCCCATTTTCTGAAAAAGAGGATCCTGAGCAGCTACCTTTACCCTCAATATTCCAAATTCTCCTTTTTAAAAGACTCAGAAGAATCCCTCCTAATCTTGAAACTCATATGGTAAGATCATAAATAAATGGCAACCTCCCAGTAAAGACTGAGAAACCATGACCTTGGAAATTATACTTCCTTCCTTGTAGTATGATCATGACCCTGATTGAGGACAGATCTGTCTCAATGCTTTTTAAAAAATATGAATATTTTTCCTTCCCATTGGTCATAGATAGCATAAATTGCCATTAGTCATGACAGAGACTGATAACCTGCCCTATAAGAGAGAGACAGCAGAAAGGCTGAATACATTGTCATTTTCCTGTAACTTGAAAATCTCCAGCTCTATGTAGTGCATCTCAAAATTTCACCCTGCCAGAAAAGCTTATTTTATTTTATTTTATTTAAGATTTTATTTATTTATTTAACAGAGAGAGATCACAAGCAGACAGAGAGGCAGGCAGAGAGAGAGGAGGGAGCAGGCTCCCTGCCGAGCAGAGAGCCCGATGTGGGACTCGATCCCAGGACCCTGAGACCATGACCCAAGCCGAAGGCAGCAGCTTAACCCACTGAGCCGCCCAGGCACCCCAGAAAAGCTTATTTTAAATAAAAGTGAAGTGAAATACAAGTTTCCTCTTAAAACACTTCTGGTCATCATGAGTTCTGAGTATGAGGATAGTGGCCTGGCCCAGAATCTCAAGCATGGTATAGACAACCAGAACAGAACAGAACAACAAGAGCATACTTATCTCCTCCTCATGCTTCTTCTCTAGCCTTGCCCTCCTTCTCTAACCCATGGTTTGTCCTCTTCCACAGTTTACAAAAGCAAACACTGCTGGTGTGAAGGTGTGAGCTACGGCATGCCAGACACACAGGAGCAATGGTGATTCCAAGGCCAAATCCCTTCCTCCAGGAAGTGTGGAGGAAGTCTCAGTGATGTGGAGCACAAAGGAAAGTGAACTGTGTGGTTCTAAACTAGGTCAAGTCAACACAGTCCTCATCAGGCAGATTTGGAACCATCTGGAAGCTAAGCACATAACCTGCTTTTCTTTCTACTTATGGGTATAGGTAGATCACACCCTTTTTTGCACAACAGACCATAAAAGCTGCACTGACTGTTCCTTGAAAAAACACTGGCCCACTCTGGGAGGTGTGGGCTGGTCCGAGTTCCACAGTGGAACCTCTGGGAGAGCTACCGCTGCCATTCTGTGCCCACGGTGGGAACTCTACAGACAGCAACAGGATTACTCAGGTGTTCCTTTCCCGAACCATGTCTTCATATCATCAGTCCAGAAATTATCAGAAGAGCCAAGTTGTACCTTAAACCACAGCAAAATGTTGGGCCAAGAGGAGATGTGAAAGCTGATCCCCCATTTTCATTTCTCTCTATAATATCCAGTGAGTCCTGCAAGCGCTCTCAGTATTCCATGTGTATAAGGAAAGTACCCCTCCTCTTCCTTTTATCAGTATTGTGAGGATCAAATGAGATCATAGGTGTGCAAGTGCTTTCAAAATTAATATCTCTCCATCTTCACATTCGGGACTTTGAAATGAGAACAAATAAAAAGAACATCAAGACAGAAAAAGGAAAATAAGAGAAAAAGAGGGAGGGAGAGACAAAATTGTATTGATCCTTTACTTTATATCATGCCCTAGGATAAGTGCTTTATATTCACCATTTCCTTTAATCCAACAACCCATATTTTATAAACCTCATTTTAAAGATGAGGTAACTGAGGTCCTCATTTACCCAAAGTCACATAACAAGTAGAAGAACTGGGACTCAAATCCGGGTCACTGAACCCTAAAACCTGGGTTCTACATTATGTCACCAAGGTATTCCCCTAAAATCCCAGAGGCCAGCAGCTTCAGGCACCATGGACCTCACACAGACCGAGACATCAGCTTGAGCATCTGTGCACGTGGCTGCATCACAAAGCCACAGGGAGACCCTCCAAGATGCTCTAAGTTTCCTCATCCATTTGATAGATGAGGAATCTGAGTGCTGGAAGGAGAGACCTCCCCAGTAGCACCCAGAGAGCTGGCTGAGTTCCAGCTCTTTCAGTGCAGTGGAGATTGGTTGCTGTTCAGCAAAGACATTTCCTGTTCTTTCTGGAATTTAGCTAAGCAGCTGTATTAGTTCGTGAGGGCTGCCATAACAAACACGACACCGGGTGGTTTAAATAACAGAAGCATTTTTTCTCAGTTCTTGAGGCTGAAATTCTGTGATCAAGGTGACAGTGGCTTCTCTCTTTGGCCAGTAAACAGCAGCATTCTGGACATGGTTGTCCCTCTGTGTCTTCCTGTGGATCCTAATTCCCTCCTCTTATAAGAACCATGGTCAGACTGGATTAGGGCCCACCCTGATAGTCTCATCTTCATTCTATCCCCTCTATAGAGACCCTATTTCCAAATAAGGCTAATCTGAGGTACTGGGAGCTAGGGCTTTCACATATGAACTAGGGCAGGGCAGGCGGGGGGGGAGCAATTCACCTCCTAATAGCTGCATTTCCCAGACTCCTGCGGTTTTGGATGTTCGTGTAACTGGGTTCTGGTCAGTGGAATGGGGGTCTTAATGATGCACGTTACCTCAGAAGCAGGGCCGTAAATCATTCAGACAATTCCTCATACTCTTGCTCTTGCTCCATGCATTGGCTTCCACGCTATGAAGAACTTCCAAGACCCAAGAAAAATGTAGAGCCATTGGATAAAGGGAGCCTCAGTCCCTGACTGCCTGGGGATGCCTCACTCTCTATCCAGACACTTTCAGTGCACTGAGAATGACTAAACCACCAAGATTCAGGGGCTGTTTGTTACAGCAGTTAGCCTCCTCTGACTAATACACCCAGCCCCTCAACCAAATCCGTTCCATTACACGTCAAGGGTCAGTGACTATTACCCAAACCGAGAAGTAAAATAACAGATTAACACAAGGTCTAAGGTCAATGAGCAACCCAGGTGAGCTGCAGAAAAAAAATGAGGGGGGGAGCACTGCCCTTTCTTGGGGTACCAGGCATCTCAGTGAGCACAGCTCCCTAGAACGTCCTCTTAAAGACTCTCAAGGGGTCTCCTGGCCCCTCCTCCCTGCAAGGCTAATAAATGAGAGGGGGAGGTAGGGTACACATGACAATGATCCCTTTCTTATTTAAACAGACCATTTTTCTCCCCAATAAATGCTTTTTTTTTTTTTGTCAGCTCAAATAGTCCCCTTTGATAGAAACCTGAAAATAATTAGCCTTAATAGCTCTGCTGTGAATAATGCTGCACAAGGAGGAGGTAGATGTTAATAGGAACCTTCCACTCCAAAACTAAGTCACCCTCTCGGCCTCCCTCCCCAAAAAAGAAATGTAACAAGAAAAAGATTATAGGTTTAGCACTACTTGGGAAGAAATGTATATTTGAAATAAATGCATGAAATCCTTTAAAAACAGCGCACGCTGAAAACTTCATATTTAGTTTGATTTGCTTTCCAAATCACACAGGCTGCACAGTTGCATACAATCTTTAAACAAGTACAACCCCTGAGAAGTGTGGATAGATTTAAGAGAAATAAAAGCAAGATCAGCCAGCTTGTAATCTTCTTTTCTCTTTTTTCCTCCCCAAAGCTGCATTAAATTGCCTATTGAGAACAATAACATATTTGTGCTTTTATAGGTAGATGATTGGTATTACACAAAGATTTGGCTAACAGTCTAAAGGCACATTCACACTGATCAGGGATTGCATGCTGCTAATAATTTTTGGGATGCTCTAGGGAACCCATAATTCCCTGGGACTACAACTAAGCAAGTCAATGCATGCTTGGTGGGAGCTCCTAGAGATTCTAAGCCTCTTTTCCAGAACCATACCAACCAATAAGACTTGGGGGAGCCCATTCCCAAAGAAAGCCTTGGAATTGTTAAGTATCCCTTTTGACCTACATTCTTCCTCTGGTCAGGGAAGGTGGGATGGCTCATCCAGACTGGAGAGCCAACTGGAAAATGGCAGCCAGGCATTTTTAGGCAGAACCTAAACCTGTTCATATACCCAAACCCTGTAATCCAATAAACCCATCCCTGGAAAATGATCCTAAGGAAATAATTGAAAAGAAACACTCTTAAGACACACTGACACATACCCATGCCCACCCAACCGCACACAAGCAACGGTATTTTATACCTAAGGTTAATATCTAGAAATAGTAGGGAAATAGTTTGGTAACAGATGGTACTTAACATCAATTTGATGAAGAATTGTACAGTGCACAAAAAGAGCCAATTTGAGGACCCTGAAGTAGCACAATACAATAAAAATATTAGGTAAATGCACACAGCATTAAGCATACATATAATACTGACAGAAAGGGGTAAGGGTTAGAAGGGAACAGAGCAAAATGAAAAGTCACAGAGTTAGCGTGTAGGGAATACAGTTGAAAGATTTTCTTTGTTAATTTCCCTTAATGGGATCATAACATTGTTTTTAGAAAACATATAAAAATAAAATAAAATGAAATGGTCCCTGGACCTTTTAATCTTTGATTACCACACACATGTCTGAGCCCCAAGATTCAAAAGCCAAGCTTAAATATAACTTATAATTCTCCTTTTAGTAAATTCGGGAACTTCTTCCTAAGGAAATCTGTGAACAGTGGTAATATGTGGTTGCACGGACAAACACAATCAGAACACTGTCAGACTGGCTGTTTCACTGGAGATACAGAAAAAGAAAGTTGTACCGAAGCATCTAGAAACACGGAGTTTGGGAAGTCCTGTTACAAAACTACTCCACAGGGAGATCTGCTTACACACACACTCGCACTCACACACACACTCACAACAGCAGCATTCAGAGAACTTGTGTTGCCATGCCATACAACTTACAAGAATAGCTCCCATTTTCTACAAACTGGAAACCCAGAGGAAGAGGCTGCTTTTCACACCTCACGTCCCTCTCTAGGAATAGCTAAGCGACACTAGCCACTAACACAGCTCCTGCTCTCCCTGAGCCAAATATGTCTGTCATTTCTGACATGCCCGTGACTTAGAGACATGAGGCGAGGAACTTCCCATTCTCCGTGAAGCGCACACTGATTTCTGACTAAGTGGCTTACCTTTTGAGTGCTGTCCTAGAAAAATCATGGAATGTCACTGCAAGAAGGGACCTGGAGACCTCGCCTGAATTACTTTTTTGTGAAAGAATTTTTTCAAAAGCATTGCTTCTCTTTCCTGAGCACCTATTATGTGCTGGGCACGATCTCAGAAGTCTAGCATGCATTTGTTTCTTTGTGTCATAACCAATCAGTAGGGCAGGTTAGGTATTGTCCCCATGACATAGACTGGGAAAATTACAGACATGGAGTGACTTGCCCAGGGTCATACTCCTTTAAGCACAGAAAGCGACTGGAATCCAACTCTTGGGACCGCTTGTCCCAAGTTCTCAGAGAAACCATTCGGCCTCCTTCGCATGCTCAGGGGGGCTCAGCATGAGTGGCCTTTGTGCAGGGGTTATAATTAGTTGTCTGGTCCCAGTTGCTTGCAGGGTAAACAATGTCTGATAAACCCACAACGCTGTAAGTATTTATTACATGGCAACCCAGCTGCCAACTGTCTAACCATTTTAATAAAAAGCTATTTTCTAAGGTTTATGTTTTATTGCATGTATGACTCCCTTATTGGTTAGCATTTTGGAGTTGTGGAAAAGGTTATGAATTTAGAAACTGGCTGCATTCATATCATATTTAAAACTTAATGCTATTTTATTAAAGACATATGGGCCTCCAAAGTACACATATTAAATGTCATGTAAGAAAAGTAGCAGTTTAAATCATGGTCAAATTCATTTTTGACGTGACTCCTGAGGCTTCCCAAGATCTGAACTATTTCTTTGTAAATCTGGCAGTTTAACCACACTCATAAATCACTTTCAAAGCATATTATTTCTTAATTTTACTGCATTAGAGAGCATTTGGCCTACACAGTGAACTGTTTGTAGCAGTTATGTGAACAAAGTTGCACATTTAGTCATAAAATGTGCAAAAGCAGCGGGGAGGGGAGCAAAGAAGGAAGAGCTTTTCATTCTTCAGTCTGTTTCACTTACTCCACCCATTTTTACCTAAGCAAACATGATTCACAGCGTTCAGACAAGGCCTCTGAACGGCTCAACATGCACAAGTTATGCGTTGGTACCAAAGGCTTTCTGAACACAAGGAAGACAAAAAGACTTTGTAACTGAATCTTTTCCAAAACATCCCACAACTAAAAATTAGAATGGGTGCAGACATTAGACATTTTTTAAAAAATATTATATTGAAACAGATTTTTATTTTCTTTTAAAAGCGTGTGTCTCTGTGTGATACAGCTCCTGACTGCTTTCTCTAATCCTTCAGAGACCCAAAATCTCAACCTGGCATTTTCAAGGCCCTTCTCATGATGAGATAATATTCTCTGGACGTGTATAAGGACCCCTTGGATTCCACAGCCCAGTTTTCTCCATTTCACTATGGGGTAGAAAGGGCTGACTCCAATGACAAATTTCAGGATGTCACCATCAGCCTTGATTTCTAGACTTTTGCCAAGGGAGTTGGAGGGGGATAAGAGAGGTGAGTCCAAGGTCACCCAAGCGAAAGGGCTTAAGGGCTTATCTCTGCACCAGGCATCCTTTTCCTCCTCTGCTCCAGCACGGTCCACTTGGGGCCATGGCGCTGCTGTCCTCCTGCTCCCAGCGATGGCAGGGTAGCCTCATTCTCCGAGCTAAACTCACTTCTCCTGGGCCTCCTCCTTCCCTGGCTCTCTACTTCCACCATCCCCGCAAGAACAAAAAGGCCCTGTGCAAAAAAGATGGAAGACTCTTCCATGCTCTTGGATTGGAAGAATAAACACTGTTAAAATGTCTATACTGCCTAGAGCAATCTATACTTTTAATGCCATTCTGATCAAAATTCCACCGATATTTTTCAAAGAGCTGGAGCAAATAATCCTAAAATTTGTATGGAGCCAGAAGAGACCCCGAATGGCTAAGGAAATGTTGAAAAACAAAAACAAAACTGGCGGCATCACGTTACCCGATTTCAAGCTATACTACAAAGCTGTGATCACCAAGACAGCGTGGTACTGGCATAAAAACAGACACATAGACCAGTGGAACAGAGTGGAGAGCCCAGATATAGACCCTCAACTCTATGGTCAAATAATCTTCGACAAAACAGGAAAAAATATTCAATGGAAAAAAGACAGTCTCTTCAATAAATGGTGCTGGGAAAACTGGACAGCGATATGTAGAAGAATGAAACTCGACCATTCTCTTACACCGTACACAAAGATAAACTCGAAATGGATAAAAGACCTCAACGTGAGACAGGAATCTATCAGAATCCTGGAGGAGAACATAGGCAGTAACCTCTTCGATATCAGCCACAGCAACTTTTTTCAAGATATGTCTCCAAAGGCCAAGGAAACAAAAGCAAAAATGAACTTTTGGGACTTCATCAAGATCAAAAGCTTCTGCACAGCAAAGGAAACAGTCAACAAAACAAAGAGGCAACCCACGGAATGGGAGAAGATATTTGCAAATGACAGTACAGACAAAAGGTTGATATCCAGGATCTATAAAGAACTTCTCAAACTCAACACACACAAAACAGAGAATCATATCAAAAAATGGGCAGAAGATATGAACAGACACTTCTCCAACGAAGACATACAAATGGCTATCAGACACATGAAAAAATGTTCATCATCACTAGCCATCAGGGAGATTCAAATTAAAACAACATTGAGATACCACCTAACACCAGTTAGAATGGCCAAAATTAGCAAGACAGGAAACAACGTGTGTTGGAGAGGATGTGGAGAAAGGGGAACCCTCTTACACTGTTGGTGGGAATGCAAGTTAGTGCAGCCACTTTGGAGAACAGTGTGGAGATTCCTGAAGAAATTAAAAATAGAGCTTCCCTATGACCCTGCAATTGCACTGCTGGGTATTTACCCCAAAGATACAGATGTAGTGAAAAGAAGGGCCATTTGTACCCCAATGTTTATTGCAGCAATGGCTATGGTCGCCAAACTGTGGAAAGAACCAAGATGCCCTTCAACGGATGAATAGATAAGGAAGATGTGGTCCATATACACAATGGAGTATTATGCCTCCATCAGAAAGGACGAATACCCAACTTTTGTAGCAACATGGACGGGACTGGAAGAAATTATGCTGAGCGAAATAAGTCAAGCAGAGAGAGTCAAGTATCATATGGTCTCACTTATTTGTGGAGCATAACAAATAACATGGAGGACACGGGGAGATGGAGAGGAGAGGGAGTTGAGGGAAACTGGAAGGGAAGATGAACCATGAGAGACTATGGACTCTGAAAAACAACTAGAGGGTTATGAAGGGGTGGCGGGGGGGGGGGGGGTGGGGGGTTTGGGAGGTTGGGAAACCAGGTGGTGGGTAATGGGGAGGGCATGTACTGCATGGAGCACTGGGTGTGATGCCAAAACAATGAACACTGTTATGCTGTAAATAAACAAACAAACAAACAAAAAAAAAAAAAAAGGCCCTGTGCAGTGCCTGGGGAGATCCTCCAATGGAGGGACCAGGGTCTCCCCAGGATGAACATGGGGTCTTCTTTCTCCTCCCACATTCCCTCTTGATAAGTACTTTACTCTCTTCAGAAGGTAGGTGCTTAGCAAAAGTCTCAGAAACATTTAACTTAAAATTCAGTGAAGCCACCAGGAATACGGTGGCAGTATCCCCTTCTTCGGACTGAATTATGTCCCCCTAGAATTCCTATGCTGAAGTCTTAACCCACAGTGTCACCGTCTCTGGAGATAAAGTCTGTAGGAAGTAATTAAAGTCAAATGAGGTCATAAGGGTGGGGCTCTGGTCCTACAGGACTGTGGCCTTATAAAAAGAGGAAGATCAGTCCATCTGCACATTCTCTCTTTCTCTCTCTCCCTCAGCATTGTGAGGACACAGCCAGGAAGTGAACCATCTACAAACTCTCACCAGATCCAGACCATGGTGGCACCACGATCTGGACTTCCAGCCTCCAGAACCCTGAAAAAAATGCATTTCTGTTGTTTAAAGCCACTCTGTCCATAGGGTTCTGTGTTGGCAGCCTGAACTAATATATCCCCTGCCTCAAGCCCAAATGACCTTCTCCATGTTCACTCACACAAACCTAGGACACAGGGAAACCACGAAAAAGAGCTTCTTTGAAATTACACAGCTAACACCACTAGCCACCCCTGCTTCTACACCCCAAAGACAGTGTGAGCACCTTACACATATTATCTCATTTAAATTTCACAACAAACCTGGAAGGAGGCATTACACAACCTCTCTTAAAGATGGAGAAACAGAGAGCAGAAGGTAGAAATTCAGCATTGAATCCAAACTCCACCTGAAATGTGGAGCGGGACTGGCCTCTAAATGGAACAGCAAATCTAACAAGAGCCCAGGAACAAAGTAAGAATCATATGCTTCCCATGGAATACAATAGCCAATAAATCCATATTTTAAACCTTCCCCAAAGAGCAGCTGGAGGCAACTTCTTGAATCATGTCAAGAACAAAAGTAAAGGTTGGGTGGTGGGGAGGAATGACTAAAAATGGGCCAAAGAAAGCACAGGAGAGGTCCCTCCACCAGATAGCCTCTGTGACACCTCAAAATGCCAACAAAAAACAAGTGATTTACTTCTAAATTTCGCTCACGAGTTAAAAGCTTCATGGAGTAGAAGCCCCACTTAAAATTCCCCACTTCAAAAAAGGAAAAAAAATTACAGCTTTGGAGCCTAGACAGAGAGCATTAGTTCACTGTTGAAAAGAAATAATGAGTTCTAATTCAGGTAATGTAGCTCAGAATTTACTGCCATATTTTAAAATGCACATGAAAAATAAAATTATCCTAAAATGTCCTTGGTGAAAAGGCTGAGTGTAATTGCTATCACTGACAATAGCATTGAACTTAGCTAAATTAACATCAAAGGAAGCCCCAATTACAGAGCATCTGTGCATTATTGATGGTGCCCTGTCTGTTAATCTAAGACACTCTACTGTAAGGAGCAAAAAAGCAAATAAAAGAGCTAATTGTACCACCAGCTTTCAGGGATCTCAAGGGCAGACCTGACCTATCAGGCTTGTGAGACACCACTTTGCCTGGTCAGAGGACCAGTGAGGATTCATTTGGAGCCAGACTGAGTACACAGACCCCAGAAGGAAGCCATGGTGACCATGGGTGGACAGAACAATGAAGAAGCAAAAACATGCTTCCCCCGGAGTTGTACCCAACTAACAAGCCGGGCCCAGCAGCTACCTGAGAACACAGATGGCCCTGGAGGTCCGGGCAGGGAGAAAGAAGCCCTCTGAAGACACAGGCCGGAAGCAGTGGAAGTGTGTCTTAACTCATCTCCCTTCCAACAAGAAACTGCTTCCTTTGACTTATCGAGGAACCGTTTAGGGCAAAGGGCACCTTCTAGGAGAAAAGGTCATTTTTTTAAAGATTTACTTATTTGAGAAAGAGAGAGATAGGACATAAGTGAGAGAGGCAGAGGGAGAGAGAGAATATCAAGCAGACTCCCCGTTGAACACAGAGCCTGATGCAGGCTCACAACACCGAGACCACAACCCAAGCCAAAACCAAAAGTCAGACACCTAACTGACCATGCCACCCAGGTGCCCCAAAAAGGTGACTAGCTTAAATGCAAAGAAGCTCTTCTCTGAGCATCGGGCTCCAGAACCTACTATGTTGATGTAGGAAGTACCATTCCTGGAACTCATGCTGATACTAGTACTTACCTATTGTCCCTGGTTGGCTCTCATGTGGATGATATCCAGAAAGTATGTATGAGCCACGTTCAGACAAACAGATTACATTTTACTGCAATCAGACCTCATGAAGACTTTCACCTGTGTTCCAGCTGAACAGCCTAAGAGTATCCCACTACTTTATCCTAATCCATGACCTACTTTGTTTCTTAGGCTTTGGGGGACAATGAAAACACAAGTAAATGTTAAATACCAGAGACATCCCTTCCTTCACTAAGCTTACACAAGTTTTCTTTTATATCTTCTTAAAGTTCACCCTTCTTGTCTACTGGGAGGAGCTGGATTATACCCCTCCCCATTGATATGTTTAAGCTGGAACTCCCAGTAGCTCAGAATGTGATTATGTTTAGAGAAGGATCCTTTAAAGAGGTGAATAAGCTGAAACGAGGCCATTAGGATGGGTCCTAATCTGACACGACTAGTGTCCCAGTAAGAAGCTGAAATCTGGACACACGGAGAGCTAGCAGGAACGTGCACACGTATCAAGAATACCATGTGAGGGGCACCTGGGTGGCTCAGTGGGTTAAGCCTCTGCCTTCGACTCAGGTCATGATCCCAGGGTCCTGGGATTGAGACCCGCATCAGGCTCTCTGCTCAGTGGGGAGCCTGCTTCCCCCCCTCTCTCTGCCTGCCTCTCTGCCTACTTGTGATCTCTCTCTGTCAAATAAATAAATAAAATCTTAAAAAATAATAATAATAATACCATGTGAGGCCACAGGGGGAAGGCAGCTATCTGCATGCCAGGGAGAGAGGCCTCAGAAGAAACCAATTCCCACCAACACCTCGGTCTTGGACTTAGAGCCTCCAGAATGAGAAATGAATGTCTGTTGCTGAAGCCACCCAGTGTGTGGCATTTGTTAGGGCAGCCTTCGCAAACTAGGACATCTGTTATTAGTTGTAGGCAGTTTGGAAATAACCAGAACTCAAGAATAGAAATTAGGACCATGCCATCTTCATTTTATCCTTTTTCCTTAGCCATAGAATTGCAAATACTATTAATATAAATCAAAGTTAGCTTCAGAACAATGTTCATGATTTTTCCCCAGTGGGCCATCCATCCAGCAGCCTTCTCTGCCTTCTAGGATGTCTATCTGCCTGGGGGTTCGGTCCCCACCATCTGATGTTTCCATGTCCCAGAAGGGACTTTCGAAGCAAGGCAGAGCTTCATGAAGCCACAGAGTTCACAAGAATCGAAAGCAAGGCCCTGAGCTCACTTAGGGGTAGGGACACTGATGCTTTCCTGATGTTCCTTCACTCAGACCTCAGTCACTAGCCTTTTTTTCTGCTCCTAAACAAGTTGCCTCGTATTTCCAACCTACTCCTTCCCTTCAGTGGGCTAGAATCACCAGGCTCAAAGCAAAGAATCAGTGTGTGTGTTGAGGGGGTAGGGGTAGCAAGTGGCAAGGGCTCAGCAAGGGCTGAGGTGTTGTTCAAGCTGACCGATGAACCTGCTGGGGGGAGGCGGTAGTCCCGCCCAACTGCTGCATATGGAATGCAGGGTAATGTTAGCTTGAAACATGGGTAACTTGAATGCAGGGCCTCAACTTCATTCTATGAAAATCTACTTTCTTAGGGAGGGATCTTTATTTTTCTCTTATCTTTCCTTTCAAGCTAATTTTTGAAAGTAACAGAAAACCTAAACTGCAAAAACAAAATACCAGAAACTGTCTTCTCAAGTGAATCATGAAAATGTCAAGCTGTAAATGCTCCGTTTACAGATATAATCAGCTGTAAGGGCTCCACATCAATCATTACCAGAGATCCCATGAGGAAGGACTTTTCACAGCCCACTTACGAGGCCTTAAATCCACTCCCTCAAACTATAGCAACTACATCATAGCCGACAAGGGTTTTTGAGGTAAAAAAAAAAAAACGTCAAAAAACTTCTTTAGTAAGCCATGGACCCATTTCCAGGGCAGTTATTGCTGGGTCTTTGACAGCCATCAGCTTCTTCCTCATCCCAGCAACAGAGCTGCTTGCTACCACCCAGATCTTTCCCTGAACTCTCGGGGACAAGGCTCTCAACCCTAGCTCCTTGACCTCTCTGGCCACCTGAGCACAAAGGGGGCCTGAGCACCTTGAACGCTGGGAAGCCCCAGGCCAGCGGCCGCCTCTCACAGATTTCTGCAATACCCACTGTGCACAGAGCTATATTACTCCCTCTCCCAGCAGAGACCTCCTGTACTTTCCTCCCACTTCCAACCTTGCCAAGGTTCCTCCTCATTCTTGCAAATTTGGCCTAAGAAACAGAGCTCTCCACAGCTCATCTCCTACAATTCTCTGCCTCAACCATGCATTTCACCAAAATGGGTTGGGGGTGGGGAGTAGTCAGAAGGTCAAAATGGAAATGACAAAGTTACCTTTGGTTCCCTTCCATATCTTCATCTTCCTACTCTTTTACTCCTGCCTCCCATCATATTTTCATATGTGTTCATGTAATTAAAATACATAAGGAAGAGAGTGTGAGCTCTGGAGTCTAGGCAGACCCCAGGAAGAACCTGAGTCTATGTTGCTCTGTAATTTTGGGTGATGTATGTAAATTCTCTGCTCATCAGTTTCCTCATAGAATAGATTCAAGTTCAAGGAGAAATTCAGGGTAATACTGTTAAGTCACTGATTCAATATCTATACACACTGGACACAATACATGTGAGGCACTCTCTTTACTCATCTATCAGGAAAGTGTCAACACATCTAATAATGTACTACGGGGCAGTCGATCGACCCAAAGGCTGACCTTGCAATCCTCATTAGTTAAGCATCCAAAAAGCCTGAAGAAGTTGATGTCATGATACCAAAAACTAAAAAGTTGTGTCCTAGTTAAGAGCCCTTGTTCAAGTGGCCAGGGAAGGACCAGAAGGTGGGATGTGTGGATGGATAGCTTACCTATTTGTCAGGTTCCTATAGCAACACTACTCAAAATCCTAATGGCTTACAACAAGAATTTATCTCTTTACAGAGGTCTGCGATTGGCTGGGGTAGATCTGTTTCAGGCTGCAGGTTAGTTTCAGGGCTGCTCAATGTGTATTTAGTGTTCTTTTCACAGCAAATGACAGACATGCAGGAATGAATGGAAGCCCATAGTACCTGGTAAGGCTGTGGCCCAGAATTGGCATGCTGTCACTTGCAGTCACATCCCATTGGCCAAAGCATCAATGGCCAAGGCCGAAGTCAATGGGATGGGGAAGTAAAAAGAAACACATCACTTTAGATCAACAGTGAGACCTACCACACCTGCCCCAGCTGTAGAGTTCCAGAGGCTGTGTGAACACCCTAAGGATTGAATTCCCTAAAGAGTGCCACTTATTTCCATGATTTTCTAGGCATGTGGACAAAAGTGAGCATGGTGGAGGGAGGCCAAAAAGACAAAAAGAAGAAGAGTGTGGAGCTGGGCCATTGAGAAGCAGTGAAAGCCAGTGACTCCAACAGAGACACAGCAATCTCTCCTGGAGCAGTGGGCCTAATGGAGAACGACACCTGCTCTGTGCTTAGCACCTGGTCAGGCCCTGGGACTTCCGGGAGAGGCTCTGAGAAGCTGCCTCCAGCACCAACAGTTCTATTTCACTCTCCTTCTCCCTACTGTGGATTTCAAACCTCCATCCTTAGGGCTTTGCTCGGGAGCAGGAGGTACAACTTTCTGTCTCTCTCTGATTTCAGGCATTTGCCATGCAAAAGCAAAACAACGAAGACATACCAAAAATGTCCGCAAAGAACAGGACTCTGAAAGCATTTACTCAAGACACAACACACCATGCTGCTAAAAATGGAGAAACATAAAATCCTTCCCCCCACCTCCAAGGAAAGTGGCAAGCTGTGAAATCAGGAAAAAGAATGAAAAACAAACAGACTGCAAATTGTTGGCTTCTGGAGTTGTTTCCAAACACATCGCCCAAGCATCTTCCAAAAAATAAATTAATTTAAAATTTTTCCTCCCTTCAAAATTCACTATAAAGTAACTGAAAATAGAATCTGAATATGTCTGTAGACAAGAAACATCTGTATGCAAACAGAAAAGAACCACAAAACACTAACATATTCAGGTAATTAGAAATATCCAGAAAATAAACTGACATTTTCAGTTTTCTTCTGAATGTTTGGCATGGTAAAGACCTTACAACATAGATTAACTTATCATCTCTTTAATTGCATGTGTATGTGCTTTACAATATCTACTTAAGGGCCTACCTATATAAAAATATTTTATATTCATATGAAATAGATGTTCCTGATATATTGATATATTTATATAAAATATATATGTATATGTAAAATATATATTCCTGATATATTTTATACTTATATAAAATACATATTCCTAATAAAATGCTAGTAATTGCAATCAATTTAGAGGTAGTTTCTGATAACCTGCTACATGTTTGCCACTGAGCTAGGCCAGCATAACAGAAGGGACAGAAGTTATACACACTGTGCTTCAGAACAAGGGAGCATGTACGGAAGACCTGGACGAGGCTTAAAACAATTAAGTAAACCAACCACACCACTAGGCAGTGCTCCTTTATGGTACAGACAAAAAAACACAATGGCAGTTAAGACCAGGAAAATCTCATTTAAACTACACACAGATTTGTGGAGCGTCTCCATATGTTTGCTGAGAAAAGCTAGTTTTTATTTCCCAAAAGCTCTCCTATGAGCAGGTGGATTCCGATAGAAGGACGCAGAGAACACTGTGCACAGTGACACGGAACATGAGCTCAGATCCCACGCTCACCTTTCCCAGCAATGCTACCTGACGGAGAAGGGCAGCGATCAGGGTGGCCATAGGTTTTGTGATCATAAGTAATCCCAGGGGTAAACCCGTTGGAAAAACAAATAGGCAACCCCGAATCTCTTCTCTCTGCTAACGCACAGATTCAAGTTATTACATTTTTTTTTTTAAGGCAGAGGTCCCTTTCCTGCTTTTCCAGAGGACCATATTGAAGCAATTAAAAAAAAAAAAAATGGACCACCTTTCACGATGGCTCTTCTAAAATGTTCTGTTGTTCCCAGTTCATTCTTTTGACGAGTACTGGCTGAGCCTGTGCTGTAAACCAGGCCCTGGGGGTGGGGGGGTGGGGGTGGGCAATAAACACAGGCCAGGTCCTACCCTCATGGAGCTGACATCCCAGTACATGAGCAGCTGCTTCATCCTGACAAAAAGCTGGCTTCCCAATGCTTGCTCTCCCTATCTTTATCCTAGATGGCCATTTGTGTGTGTGTGTGTGTGAGAGAGAGAGAGAGAGAGAGAGAGAGAGAGAGAGAAACCAAAAACATATGCACAGATGAAGGAAACTAAAGGAAACCAGGGAGTTGGGTCCTGATGACAATGTCAGGTGCAGGACTGTGTAGTGTCGCCATGGAAGGAGGTGATCTTCAGACTCCAAATGATTTCCAACTTTCAGGTTAAGGTCAGGAATAAAAAAGACTTCCAGAAGGTTTATTCCTTTAACACATCACATCTTCCTCTTCCCCGCCTTGCCTCTTTCTCCTCTCCCCTTCCCTCCTTTTCTCTCTCACACACACACCAGGAGAAAAAAAATACCTCAAAGACCCACACACAGACACAAATATATAAAACTACACAAACACACCAACTACACATGATAGGAAATGCAGGCATGCCCACATAAAGGCACGCACCACATATTTTCAAGGACACACTGACTCTCGCAAACATGCCTAATACCTTCTCTTACCTATAACAGAATGGCCACAATTATAAGCAAAAGTACACGTGTCAAAACACTTTCTAACACAGGCTGCGATTCTCAGTCCAGCTGTCCCTGTAGCTGCTCTCCCCACTGCTTCTATAAGGTTCTGAAGATTATACGGTTGGTAGCCAACTTCATATACATGCCTGTAAACAAGAGGGCTCAGCTTTAAATAATTATGTCAAAGAAATGACAACTGTGCTCTTTGCCAGAGCAGGGATGAATAATTACAAAGCCAGGACATAATTAAGCAATTCTGACTGTCGGATTCTTGAGCTTCTGATGCACAGGGTTGGCATGTCCTCCATGCATACCCTCCTGGACAGGCCTCGCGCCCCTTTGATTTATGTTTCCTGATGTGGCAAGGGGGATCACGGTCTGGTCATCACAGGAATCTTTCTCGGGGGGCCTCCCCACCTTTTCTGCATCCAGCTTCGTGCTCTTGGCATTGACAATAGCATGATTCCACGGCCAACACTTGCAAAAGTTACAGCATTTCTTTAAGATTCCAGGAAACGAGCAAAACCTAGTTGTTGTAGATTCATTAACTAACAAGACAAACACAGCAGTCTAGAAGAGTCCATTGTAGGATTACCTATCACTTCCCTAATGAATGATGGCATCTTCCTAAAGGACAATCAGGGCTCAGACAGAAAGCAGCTTCCAACAACAAAAGCCCAGAGGCAGCAACGAAGGGGAAAGGTGTCATCACGAGAGGAGGCTAGAGCGAACTTGCACTCAGGCGCCAGGGCCTGCCAGGTACGAAATCAAACCTTTGTGACATAGGGGGTTTATTAGCTCCTGGATGATTTTGCATTTGCGTCAGCCCAGAACACCCAGACTGCCTGTTCCCTACCCCCAAGGCAAGGGCTGTGATTGGAGAGGCATTTTCCATTCTCCCAAATACTTTATGTCAGGAATAAAATGAAAACAGCTCCCCAAATCACGGCCCCCCTGATCATCCATCAGAGCATTCCGCTGAATAAGCACAACAGGCCACTGCTGCCTGAGAAAGGACAGGAGCCAACTCGAGATTCCGATTCTGGGATGAAAAATAGGTCCTCACCAAGTGTGCTCATCACAGCGTCGCAATTCACGGGGAGGAAATTGCTCTCCACTTAGAAGCCGACTCGGGTGTACACAGACCTCCCAGAACATACATATGTATACACACACAGAGATAGCATATATACACACCTGCCCAGGAACAAACAGACGTCTGCACACACTGTGAGCAGGCGAGAACCAGCCTTTTTAACGCCCATTTACTAATTCAGCAAGAAGCTCATTTGGCCTCATTCTATCTGCGAGAGAAGTACCAATGCGTAGCTCTGAAAACAGGCAGAGGGAATTGCCTGGCACTGGGGAGAAGCGTACAGTGGGAAGGAAAAGCAGGAGCACAGCGAGGTAAGTCCTATGCGCTTGATCAGGACCTAGATACAGCCCTTCACTGGAAGCCCGGGCCCCTGGGTTCTGATCCCAGCTCTGCATCCGCTGGACCAGACCATGCGGGCCTCAGGAAACAATATCCTCACCTGGTTCCCTCCCTCCATCAAAACGGCACAGACCAGGTGATTTCCAAAGTCCTTTCCAGTTAGGAAATCATGGGACTCTCCAGAAAGATAACCACTGAAGATCCCCATGCTTTGCTCAGAGTACTTTCGTCTCTCCTCAACGAATTAATGGGTATTTTTAAGCTTAACACCATTAGTAAAGATGCGGGAGTCAATCACACAAATATAAGCTAATTCTATAACTGATTAGAAACTGATTTGAAGCTTTGAAAAGCATTTCTGCTGATGCTGCTCATGACTCCGAGAGCTGGCTACTATGGGTTTTAAGGAGGCATTGCCACTTGCTTTCAAAGGCTGGGCGGGATTTCAGCCCCCGCTGCCATTTTGACCCCAAGAGAGCAGTTTAGCTTTTACCTGTTGTTTTTTTTGTTTTTTTGTTTTTGTTGTTGTTGTTGTTTTGTTTTGTTTGCTTTCCTTTAGGCCCTCTTAGGAGGTTTTTATTTGGAACAGAGAAATGCACTGGGAAAATGTGTGGCTCACTTGGAAAAGAGCCGAGTCGAAGGAAGTGGCTTCCGTGGTCAGACACACCGGTTGAGCTCCAGTTCTGGCTCTTACCAGCCAGAGCTGCCCAGTTAACACTTCTAGGCCTCAGCTACCCCACCTGCACAGTCAGCCAGGACTCCCTTCTTCCTACAATTTAGGGTTGGGTGAGGACTCACAGATCTGAATACAGAGAGCCTTAGGGCAGCGATGAGCACACATGGTGGGTATGGGTGCCCCCTCAGAGTTCCTGGGACAACGCAGCTGTTCCCCCATCAGGAACAGGGAGAGCAAGAGAAATACTGATCTGTCCTGTAAAGTGTATGCACAATCGCAGGTGGAAAATGTTGAACAGGAAGGAACCCAAGATATTATAAACAGTTCATTTGTTGTCCTTTGTTTGGTGATGTCGGCTGCCTCTGGAATCTTTTAACAAAAAAAAAAAAAAAAAAAAAAAAGATGGCCAAGAAATAAATTATTTCATTTGGACAAAATTACCAAAGCTGGAATAACTAAAGGCAGTCATGAGCAATACATCAAACCAGGGCCTCGATAAGGAAAACTGTTAACACTTTAATAGCTATGAAACGAATCACTCAATTAATTTCCCACATGCTGAAACAGGTAACAATACATTTATCTGCCAGTATTATACCCTCCGTATCATATATTTCCACAACTGTTAGTAATTTTATTCAGCATAACGGGAAATAAGTTGCACCTCGTGGATTCAGGGAAAGAAAGTGGCCTGAGGTCTGCCGCCAGCTGAGCGACTTGATGGAAGAGGTCTCGTTTTTTTCTGCTTTGGTTCTATTTGTTTTGTTTTGTTTTTTTTTTTCTCTTTCCCTCTTAATCATTTCCAATGTATGTACAAGGTGCTTTAAGTCAATAAGCAAGGACAAACTAGACCTCCAGGATTTCTGGGCCAGTGTTTGCAACACACAAGTGAGGGTCCCACAGGAAGTGACAAGGTAGCACCACAGGGCCCTGGGGCAGGGATAGACCCTGAAAGGGATCATCAAGGGTCATCTGGTCCATTCCTCGGCCTTGGGCTTCAGGGAAGGACCCTAAGTCCTCCCAAAGAGATCATTTTTCACATCCTTAAAAATCCCCTGGAATCTGAATCCAAGACTCAAAGCCACACCTCCCCACCTCACCAATGCCGTCATTAACATGACACCATGTTCACTTCCATGGCCTTGATGCAGACTCAGCCAATAAAGAAAAGGTCAGTAAGACTAATCCCATGAGCTCTGGAGGGCTCTTGTAAGGAGAATATGTTAGCCCCAGGTCACATTGTCAGAAAAAAATGGCCTTTCCCACTAACAATATCTCTGAGACCTACTGAGCCCTCATACCTGTGAACAGAAGAAAATCACACTCCCCTGCCTCTACTATGGCCCCCAAAATGGTGAGCTCCCTCTGGGTTATTAGAAGAATCCTACATACCTGAGGAAAAGTAAATGACCCAAGCTTTCTTCCTTCTCAGCAACAGACCTGCAGAGGCCCCACCTTGTAAACGAAACATTTTCAAGGAGGAGACTAGAAATCTGCTCCCCAGAATACGACCACTGGGCTGCGTATGATGCTGCTCTCTGGGTGAAAGAGCCACCTGGGTGAAATCACTTACAAATAAGGTCCCCTTAGATGCGTCCCAGGAAGATCCAATTTATTCCCAGTCCTACTTCTTGCTAGGCCAACAGTGTATGCATGGATAAAACCCTGTTTGGAGATCTCTACTGCATTCCAAACACAGAAGAACATCCTCTGTGCTCAACGAATAACCAGTGAGGCAAGACATAGACCAGAAAGGAAGTGGCTTACCTTGGGCTTCACCACCTTCATGAATGACCCTCTGAGCAAAGCTTCCTCTCGTTCTTGTCTGGTTACTTTCCGGGCATCCAGAAACTTCAAATTGGGCAGCTTGTGCAGAACAAAGCATCTGAAAGAAGACAGTCAGAGACAACTCAGGAGGGTAGGTGGTGGCCTCAAAGACCCATGCAATTTGTCTCATTCTCAGGGATCTACATCATTAGGTCTTCAGAAGTTTCAATCTTTGTGCTGCTTCTCTTTTCTTTCACAAAAAATGAATAATCACTCTTTGTAGAAATCCAAATAATATATTTTATACACAACTAATTCTTAACAATGTACACTAATGATTGCTCTTAATTCAAATGTACACACACACACACACACACACACACACACACACACACACACACATCATGAGCCAGAAAGATCCTGTCAACGTAATTACCCCCGCCCTTCCATTCTAGAAATGGACCCAGCTTCATTGTTACACAGAAAGTTCTCAGGGAAACTAACCTACAGCCTAATTGTACCATTCTGTCACTGCCATTCCTATGGGTCATCTGTGTAATTCTCATCTCTGAGATAAAAGCAGATCTTTGGGATGCCTGGCTGGCTCAGGCAGTAGAGCATGTGACTCCTGATTTGGGGGTTGTAAGTTCAAGCCCCACAATGGGTGTAGAGATTACTTGAAAACAAAACAAAACAAATCTTCAATTTGAAACTAAGACAAGAGACATTGACTGGCCATCCAGGATAATAAACTAGAGGTTGTAATAACATAATGACTCTGGGATAGAAGTAAGGAGCACACATACTGAAAAATGCTTCCTTGAAGAATTGAACAGGGGTCCTGAGGATTTTCTCATCGTCCCTGAGTTACTTCCACACTGGGACTATGAAGATTATTTTTACCAAGGTGAAACAAGAAGAATCAGTTTAGAGGGCATATGGATTTAATAGTCCAACAAATACTAATATAGATAGATTCATCCAGAAAGAGTCTTTGGTGTCCCTCATGGTCTCCAAGGATAAGCTAACGGCTACTTACGTGATGAACTATCCTCAAGCAGGTATATTTAGAATTAATGAGAAGATCCACATGTCTGTGGGATAGGTGTATAAACATATAAATAAATACATAAAAGGTACAGACACCTGCCTATACTTCTTCCTCAGGGACAATTATCAACTTGATCACTATTGTTTAGACCCTGTTCTACTTAGGAAGAAGCGGTAGGTATCCAACGTCAAGACCAATAGATTATCTCCATAGGAATCTGTCATATCCTTCATGTATTCTGCCTCTTCACTATTCACCCATCTCTCAAATCCCAACCCACATGAACTTTTCTTCTGCATCTCCAGACCACATTGTTTTCTTCCTTCTCTGTACTCCCAGGTTACATTGTGAGCACCATACCACCTAACACCTGGTTGTTTTTTAATCATCTTATTCGTGTTCAGTTGATGTCCTCATGTATAAGCTTCTTAAAGGCAGGGATATTTTTTTCTCACCCTCGCATTATCTCAAAAACTAACATTACAATGGACTCAATAAAATACCAGTTTATTTCAGTTGTATGAGCATTTCTTGAGCACCTACCATGTGCCAGGTCCTAGGTTTACAGAGGTGATTATAACATGATTTCTGCTCTTAAAGGGATTCTCGGTATAATGCGGAAGATAGACTCACATGGAGAAATTAGAAATCCACACAGCTAAGTGCTGAGATTGAGACTGTGCACAAAGAAATTCTGGGAAGCACAGAGAAAGGGACCTAACACTACTCACTACATGACTGAAAACTAGTGGCTGGAGGAGAAAGAGGAGAAACAAGAAATCTCAAGTGATCTTCAAAGAACCAAACCCCAAAGCAATCCTAAGCACTGAGCTTTTTCTCAGTGCAAATGTAACCTGGAGTAAATAACATGCCCCCTCCTCACTGGAACCTTGGGTTCCCAAGGCCAGCTCCCACCTTCATAAGATGAACTCATATCACCAGGTGGCCTCCATACACTTGCCCAAAGATTTGGCTGATTACTGAAATGCCAGAGAAAACAGCATAGAGGTTTCTAGTCAAAATACTCCTTAAAGTGAAAATACTCGGAGTTCTTCTGAGGTGTACTTTCCTTCCCCAGAAGTGGCCACCCCATCATCTGAGGTCCTGGAAATGTTGACTATCCACTTCTGGCTTCCTCCCTGGTCTCCATCTATGATCTTCTTCCCAACTTCTCCCTGAGCCTCTCCCTTCCCTTTCCAAATGCCCTCTCAGCTTATCCAAAATCAGAAAGTTTCCACAAAGCCTCAAATGAACTTCCATCCTCCAGTAGAACTCCCACTGGCCTCAGTCAGTGTCAGAGAAAACTTCCATCTTCTGCGTATAGCAGGCAAGTTTTGATACAACAGATTCTTTCAAATAAAGACATGTACAGATGGAAACAATATGTCAGGAGTGACGCTCAGAGGAGTAAAGACACCCACTAAGTGTAGGGTGGGAAAAGATGAATATTCAGGTGAAGAAAACATCAGTATTAGAAAATCAGCCAATGTTTAATGATGGAATGAAAGATGTCTTCGCGGGGCTGGCAGGAACCATGATGACAACAGACAGCACGTTGTCATTTTGCCCCACTTTGGATCACAGCCCTGAAATCAAAGGAGAGAGAGAGTGAGAGAGGTGCTGGCTTTTAAGCTAGTTAAAAATTTTAGATGACAAAGAGCTGCTGTTTTCAGAGCACTCATCTTATACAATCGAAGAAACAGCCCATGAAATAGGCTGCCAGTCATCCTTAAAACTAGGGCTCACTTGACTCCCAGCCTGATGGCCAGCCTGGGGTTTCTACCTGGTGGGTGCTTGGAGAGGTTTGAGGGACACTAGGAAGGCTTGCCCCCAGATATTTCGGCCTGAGACTCAGCTCTGGGTCTAAAGTTCTCCCTTAGAGATGGCTTTATACATTCACTCATACAACCAATAATTAGCGAGCTACAACCACCTGTCACAACCTCTGCCAGGTGCAGAGAAGAAGGTGAGGCATGAAACAGACAAGGTCCCTGCTCTTAAGGAGCTTGTGTCCCAGCACAGTCATTCTCAAACTTAAGAGGGCATCAGCATCCCCCCGGAATGTGTTGAAACACAGATCACAGGCCCCCACCCCCAGGGTTTCTGGTCCCCTACGTCCAGAATAGGTCCAGGAGTGTTTGTTTCCAGTAAGTTCTCAGGGTGGATGATGCCAGTGATCCTGCTGCAAAACGCTGTCCAAGTGAAAATAACATCGTGACAAATAATAGCTTTGGAATTATGAGGTTGGCGATGTGGTGAAGACTCTCCCTCCCAGTTCTGCTCACAGTCTGCCCTACCCCAGCGTCTGTGGTACACAGCGCCCCAAAGGCAGCCACGGCCACCAGATCTCCCTGCCCCTGGGTGGTTTGGAACTAGCTCCAAACATTACTGCCAAGTGATAAGTCAGTGGGCTTTCTGCCCGCCTGTCCCACCCCGCTCTTGGGAGATCTATTTCCCTTTGTTCTAGGTCATGTCGGGGTGTCAAAAGCTGCAGCTTCAATCCCGAGTATAATACCAGTTTGCCATAAAAATACAACCGAGGATTCCCGAAGCCACAGAATGAAGGCTTTTACAATATCAATTCGACCCTTGTAAATTTAATCCAGGGTTATTTGTTGCACCAAAATCTCTTTACCGTGATGTATTACTTAGTTACTGGGGTTATCACAGCCGTATCCTAAAGTTGCATAGTACATAAAACATTTCAGTTAACAATGCGGGAAGGTTAACTCCCCCAGATAACCTGCAATCACAAGGGCTAGTCCGGATGACATGCCTCTGTCAGCTTCCACGAGCTATTGATGGTTCAATCAGTTTGTTTTGAAGGTAAAGTACAACAAAAGGGCAGTAAACTTATTCAGACTGTCAACAGGGGCTATCGGGAATGGGGCTTGCAGGTAAGTAATTCTGGGTGTTTTAAGGCTATTATCAAACAGCAATGGTTGAAGGAAGAGACAGCTACTAATAACACAGAAGGCAGCCATCATAAACCACTTTATGGCAGAAACCCCCGTCTATAAATCCTGTGACACCCGGAGACAGCTTCAGATTTATAAAACTGCTTGTTAAGCCAGGGCACTGCTTAATGAAAAGAGATCGGTCTAAGTTCTGAGTCTCCTGTCCCTAGCTCCAGAGGGCAACTCCAATTTTCCTGACCTTCCCAAGGTGGCTGGGCGAAAGCCCTGGGGCTGGGGGCGGGAAGTCAGGGGCACTCTCAGCTGTGATGTGGAAGGTGAAGTTATCAAGAAGAACTCAGGGATCCCGGGAAGGTGTGTAAAGACCCATTTGTTTCTGTCTGAAAGCCCATTCTCAAGAAGTGAGACCCACACACAGACCTTTTCAGGTTCTCTCTCTTTTCATAGTCAACGCTCCACAGGATTCTTCTAAGGGGACACCTAAAACTGGCAGGGGGAGGAAAGGAAGAGCAGAAAGCCTTCTTTGTTTGTTTTGTTTTTTGCTCCCAAATCAATTTTCTCTGTCCGAATCCCAGAGCTCTGGCATTTTTCATCTAGACTTCAAAGAGAGAGGAGGATGCTCTTTGCTCCCGCTCAAACTGCTACCCCAGGGGTGACTGGCTGCTCCTCAGTAACACCTCGCAATCACAGAAACACCAAGACCACTCTCCATTGTCTGCTCCTGTGGTTGGCTACCATGTTTCTTTCTCTGAGGAGACGCCAACTCAAAGAAATACCAGGTTTCTAGATCTTAAGGGAATCAGAATGCAAGGTCACCTAGAGTTTCTTCCTACCTCTTTCCATTTCTGGCTATATAGAATGCCCATCCTTCCCATGATCTCTTGCTGCTTTACTGCTCCCATTCCTGGGGGTGGTAGGGAGACATGGTGCAAACTACCGATGCTCTACCAGAGACCCCCGAAGTCAGCAATGGGTGACCCAGGAACGGTTCTCAGTCTTTCACAAAGCCTAACAGAATAGAGTGAGCAAGCCAACAAAACAGCAAGCTTCTCTGCTTTTGCCTAGATGACATCAACCCCGTTTGGTAACACTGGTTACCTCATGCTAATCAAAAGCATTCATCAATGGACTTAATGTGTCTGACTAACTTTAAAAAGTTAGCGATGGCTTACACATTGCTTGTTAAAGAAACCAAAGCGTATTAAAGAGACGAAAGGGGCAGAAAATCAAACAGAGGAGAGGTCTTCATAACAAAAAGCTTTTGTTGGGGACTAACCAGGCAGAGGAAAGGGTACAGACTTGGGGGCTTATTTTGCTGTGTGCTCTTGGTTCGGTCTCTGCCACCTTCCTGCGCTTCGGTTTCCCGTCTGCACAATGAACAGAATGGGCTCGATGGTGCCTAAGCCTCTCTTAAGCTTCTGCCTGCTTGAATTCTGTGTGCCTCAAAGTTAATTTCCAATAAACACATCCATAGCCTCCTTTCTTATTACTCCAATTTCCTTATATAACCACCCCCTCACACCTCCAGGTAAAGGAGGGCTGTGAGAAAAAGTCAATAAAGACCAAAGAGTAATGAACAAACACTGTGAGTGGAATCACTCCAGATGCTCAGAGAGATGACAATGATGTCACTCTAATGAGCCGAGGTGAGTTCACCTACAGCATTAATGAACGCCTGACAACTGGCAAAGGCCAGCTGATTTTCCTCACAGTCCACCGGCAGCATGTTTGAAGTCTCCGTGCAAACAATACACCCACAGGACAGAGCAAGGCCCTCTACAGAGGGTAACCAGCAATTACTCTGTGGGCTTCTGTCACTTTGATCTCTGGGTCGTGACCTTTGCTTTCTTGTGATCTTCAAAGCCCAGATTGTAGATTAGCTGGAGAATGCTAGCTGGGTTATGTAAGCCACAAGTTTTACAGCTCCTATTTGGCTGGGAAATGGTGGCAGCCCCGGACGGCCAACAGACTGCGGAGGGTCCCTCCCTCCTTCCCCTTGGCGGAGTGCTGCAGACACTGGGCAGGCCTCGGGCTGCTCTCTGTGAGGGAACAAAGAAAGGGTGTCATGTTTTAAATAATTTAAAGTTGTAAGAAATACAGAGGGGCCTACGGAGGAGGCGGGAGGAAGGAGCGGCCATGGAGTGACTGGAGTGGCAGGAGGGAACGAATGGCAAAGGATTTTGTGACAAAAGTACAGCTGAGAGACCATGAGACCAACTTCCTTATTTGACAAGCCAGGCCTGGCTAGCTCTTTGCACCGTTGACTTGCATTCTGTTGTCTTTCCTACAGGAAGAAGAGAGAAAAGAATTGCGAAGGAAGACAAGAAACAGACCCCTCTGGGCACCCAGGTCTCCCACACTTGACTCATTGTTTGGCTAGTGTTGAAGTCCTCAGGAGGCCTCAAGTGGTCTCTTAGTAGGACCATGGCCTTCCAAGCCCATCCAGCGCTGCCACGCCACTCTCTTCCCCTCTAAACCTTGAAGGCTGCTTGTTATCACATTCACCTTTATTCAACATTCATCCCAAAATAGTAGCACAGTGTGTACACACAGCAAAGCACGGGCAGGCTTTAGCTCCTATAATAACACAGCAATGGACATTTCTCAGCCATGAACCATGATGGATGGCAAAGGAAAAATCCAGGCCCGGTTCCCTCCTGCCCTAGCAGGACCAGGGCACTGTTCAACAACTCGGTAGTATGCTCCTGCTCACATACAGATTTAATGAGCCCATTTTACTACGGGGATATGGGCCAAGAAAATCCAACTGTGTGCACAGGGGGTAAGGAAGGAAGGAAGAGGGGTGACTTGGGGGATGGGAGGAAGGCATCAGCAGAAAGTGAAGCATCTGTGAAGCCAATTCCAATAACTTCATAAATCCCATCACTTCCCACCTCTGCTCCAGTGTTGGCCACACCGTGACCTAAAAGTGGGCTGACCTCTCTGAAATCAACACCTCCCCTAGAAATGAAACAGACGTACTTGTTTTGATGTATGGCTGGGTGACATATTATAAATATTACATCACATAACCACAGAGGATGCCAATCAATAAGACATTTTTTTCAGACAGCACTAAATGAGCCATGGGTTCTTGCTTCTGAATACACTCCTTTAAGGCTCCTACTATTGCTTAAATGATTAATAGAAGACATATTGTCAGAAAATGTACTTAAAGTGAAAAACAGTAAACTGTAGAAATATCATTCATTTTTTAAGCAATTTTCTAGTGAAAATGTCACATAAATTTACATAGAGGCCCTACTATTAGGCTCTGGGTAACAGCTAGGAGGAAGGCAGACCTCATGCTTTGTGGATGGAGTGCCAGGAAAATATTTTGCCAAAAGAAAAAAAAAAAAAAAAAGGAAGGTGGCCGCGTTGCTTTGTAGAAACCCAAACACTAGAACCCTGGCTTCAAAAGCCTTATTGTAAAACGCTAAGATTTCTTAGGGGCAAATGAAGCACAAACTCCAAGATGAACAAAGCAGAACTGCTTACAGACCAGAGAACAGAACTACATCATATATACATTCATCCCATCCAAATGTAAGTGTGAGAGTGCGTGTCAACCCGAAATAAAAAATAAAATAAAATAAATAAGATGAATAAAAAATTTAGAATTGCTAGAGAACAGGCGTACCATTCCACTCAACCCTCACACACCGTGCAGAGAATGTGGGACTGGATGGGCACACATTTAATGTTCCTTCCAGTCTTCTTCGTTCCTATTTCTCTCAGAGCGTGAGCATCTTCCCATGTTGCGAGTGACTTGTGGGTTTTCTAGGGTTATTTTGACTAGATGTGATTACAGCTGTGTGTGGCCCTCAGAATCCAGCTCCTCGCGGCCACTTTGCCATATGTACCTAAACAAACAACACCCCCCAGACCCATCCCTTGACTCCCACAGTTGTGGCGTTAGGTGGGTAGGGTTAGTGGGCACCAGCGCCAGCCCATGAGACAAATCACTCCTCTAGAACCAAGCCCTCCCTGAAGGACCAGCCCAATGACCAGCACTTGGATTGGGTCTGAAGGATATCCCTTGCTTGTTAACTGTGTGTGGACATCAAATGGATCTGATTCCAAACAGGAAGTGGGCATTTGAGATGCACAGGGGGTCATACATCTCTCTGCAAGCACTCAGCTTCTCAGAAGAAAATAATTTCCAAGGAAATAATTTCCAAATGTTCCAAGGGAGTATTTATGTGGCCCCTGTTCATGGCCAGGGTTACTCTAGATATTGATGCATCTTCAAAGAGCAAGAAGATGCAGCCTTCCCTACTAGAAGCTGCCTTCTGGATGTGGACATATATGAAGTAGGGAGAGAAATATACAAGACAGAGTATACAAAATGGCACGAGATAGTAAAGGAAGAATTGTAACAGCTTGGAAGTGGAGTACTTCAGAATGCTAGAGCCAACAGGAATTTTCAACACTACTTAATCCAATAGTCAGGTGAGCGTCCAAATACCTATTGACTTTTCTGTTGCATTTGCCACTAAGTTAATCAAAATGTCTTGGCGAAGGGTCACTGATCTAGACTAGCCTCCCCATTTTAAAGCTGGACACCACCTCACATCTTCTAATCTGACCCTTTTATGGGTCTTATTATTTTTATACTTCTGTGAACAGTTAAAATAACAACCACCAAAAAAAAAAAAACCAACAAAACAAAAACCCAGTATTAGCTTTTTTCCTTTTGCAACCTTATAAATCTTCTATTTTGAGACGAAATAGAATATGATGCAATTGAAGATTTTTATCACTTCACTTCTCTCATTCTAGGAAAAAAAGACAACAAAAATGTGCCTACAGTTTGGCTTACCTACAGCTCCATGAATGAATGAATGAACATCTGTGTCAATGCAAACACACACATACACAAAGACACATATACATGGATGTGCACAGGCATATACATACATATATAAAATTTATTGGGCTATTTTAAAGACTTAAACACATGGGGCGCCTGGGTGGTTCAGTCAGTTAAGCATCCGACTCTTGATTTCAGCTCAGGTCGTGATCTCAGGATCATAGGATTGAGCTCCACATCAGGCTCCCTACTCAGCGAGGAGTCTGCTCTCTCCTCGAGAGAATCTCGAGATTCTCTCCGTCCCTCTCTCTCTCTGCCCCTCTCCCTGCTTCTATCTCTATCTCTAGTAAAATAAATAAATAACTTGTCTTTTAAAAAAAGAATTAAACACAGGTATCTAAAGAAAAAAGGCAGAAAACAATGAAAATTTCCTAAATTGTGCTTTGTTTACTAAAAATGTTGACTAAAAAACTTTCTTGGACTCGTTTGACAGTCTTATAAATTGCTGCAAGAAGATAAAATATGTTTTAAGAGACCCCTTCATACCTGAAATCAGGCTGTTAAGTGTTTCAGAGTTGATAAGAGTGTTAAAGAAGCAAATTAAGTTCTAAGTGATTAAGCAACTTACAGGGTTAATTTAGAAATGTGTAACTCTTCACCTGCTGGATATTAATCATAGTTCCCCTAACCGAATTGACATTCAAATCTACAGGATCACATCCATATAAAAATCTTCATACTGGAGAAAGACTTACTACATTTTTTTAAAAGTAGAGTTAGGGGTTCCTGGGTGGCTCAGTGGGTTAAGCCTCTGCCTTCAGCTCCCGTCATGATCTCAGGGTCCTGGGATCGAGTCCCACATCGAGCTCTCTGCTCAGCAGGGAGCCTGCTTCCTCCTCTCTCTGCCTGCCTCTCTGCCTACTTGTGATCTTTCTCTGTTAAATAAATAAAATCCTGGGGCGCCTGGGTGGCTCAGTGGGTTAAAGCCTCTGCCTTCAGCTCAGGTCATGATCCTGAGGTTCTGGGATCGAGCCCTGCATCGGGCTCTCTGCTCAGCGGGGAGTCTGCTTCCCTTCCTCTCTCTCTGCCTGACTCTCTGCCTGCTTGTGATCTCTGTGAAATAAATAAACACATAAATCTTTAAAAAAAAACAAACAAAATCTTTTTAAAAATATAAATTAATTAATTAATTAATATAGGGTTAGAGTTTAATTCTAAGATGGTTTAAAAATAGTCTCAGACCCCTACAACATTAATCTAGAAGTCCAGAAAATGAGGTTAAAGGTACACAATGTTTCCCAATAAGGGAACATAACAGGATTCCTGTGTACCTTTATGTATCTATGTGTATGTATATTAAAAATATTGAATATTCAATAGCCTTCAATATTTCTTTGTCTTTATACAACATGAACTCCCCTGATTTCATTCCTTCATGCATCACCACTAATTTTTATAGGAGTCTGAAGAGAAATCACTATCTTCCTTCCCCAGTCCTTCCAAATTTATTGTCCAGTGGCCTTATCTGTCTTACATTTTCATTCCTCTTTCCTTTCCCCTTCCCACATTGATTCAGGTAGGATGTTAATGAGAGCTTATATCATAAGAAGAGAGAGGCTTCACACATGAAAAGATCATCTAAAAACATTTGCAAAACATCAAGAACAAGGGTACACAGAATTCAAAATAAAGAAAGAAAATATAAATATAAATATAAATGGGTAAGAAGAAGGAACCTCCCTAAGAGAGGTGGGTTTTGATCAGGTATTTCAAAGCAGATGGTTTAGTAGCAGAGAGGGGGAAGAAAAGCATTTCTCCTTAGAGCCCATCAAAGAACGTGGTTGGTGGACAATAGGGCAGAGCTTTGTGGAGCAAAGTTATGTGCCTTCAGGGACGTCCTCTTGGGATTCTACATAAGCTCCTTAACTTTAGTGGGAAGCGCTTTCTCTGTAAAATGTGACTCTGAGGCTGACCACAGGAAAATCTTACAACACAGAGTAGGGGTAAACAAAATACAGGCCATAGGTCAAATCTGGCCTGCTCCTTATTTTTGTAAGTAAAGTTTTATTGAACCATAGCAGGGGCGCCTGGGTGGCTCTGTTGGTTAAGTGACTGCCTTCAGCTCAGGTCATGATCTTAGGGTCCTGGGATCAAGCCCCACATTGGGCTCTCTACATAACAGCGAGCCTGCTTCTCCCTCTGCCTGCCCTGCTGCCTGCTTGTTCTCTCTCTCACTCTCTGTCAAATAAATAAATAAAATCTTAAAAAAAAAAATAGCCATGTTTATTCATTTACAAATTGTTTATGGCTACTTCTGCACTCTAAGAACATACAGCTGATTAGTTGTGACACAGACCATATGACCTTCAAAGCCTAAAAATATTTATTACTTAGCTGTTTAAAAAAAAAAAAAATGTCAACTGCCGACCTAGACCACCTAGCAGCTTTTCATGTTTTTTGGCTTCTGTGACCCTGATGAAGGGAAAAAAAATGGCTCTAGGTTACCAAAAGATTAAAGTTTAGTATTATCACAGGAAGTCCACTGATAACTTACCTAACACCTTCTGTGCATCCCATAATACCATCCTCCCCCACCCCCCCAAAAGAGGCTATTTCTCCCTTTCCACCATATTCCAACCCCTGGATACTCACCTGTATCTCTTGTAGTCTTCCTCATCCTTTTCCAAGTTGACCAGCTTGTTGGGACAGGCCACATTGCCCAGCAGGCTGAGGTACTCTAAAGCTGGTGTCACTTCTGCCAGGTGATCAAGCAGACACTCCAAGTCAGTGATGTGAAAAAGGTTAAGGATTTGGGTCCAGGGAGACAAAAGGCCTCGTAAGGAACGTAGATGATAACTGGCAGACGGAGCACAACACCTGACAAGTCCAGTCTGCTCCCAAGAGATGACATGGGGGAGGGCTGGAATCAACATAGCTGTGAGGTATCCGGCATGGCAAGTTTTTCACTCCTGCTCAGGACACAGCCCAGCTTTTCTCTGGGCAAGACTGGATCCAGATCACCTTAGAGAGAATGAATGAACTTAAGTGCTCCTCACAGTTCTCTTTCTTACAGAGTTGTTTCCATGTGGTATTTGTAAATCTGTAAAACTGAGTTTTTTGGTTTTTTCCTTTTTTAGTAATAAAAGCAGGAAATTATTTCCAATGCCCTCATTAAAAATATCTTCCCCTTTTCTCCTTTCAGGGGTAATTTATCATTAAAACACATAGGAATGGCATGGATGCAAGCAGGGACTGCCATTCTTCTAGGGTCTGAGGACCTGGGGCATTGCTCAGTAGCTGTACTGGTGACAAGAAAGTACTGAATTAGGGGGAAAAGGAAAACAAAGCTAGGTGAAGACAAATGGAATAAGTTAGGATATATTTAGTCAAGTCAGGCAGAGCAAAATGCATTTAAGGATGAGACTCTGTTGTGAAACTAATATTCTATGAAGGAGAGAATGAAAGAGAAAATTCCAAGGAGGGCATGGTGGGGAAATTGTGCCATGATCCATTCCCTCAATGGGATTCACTGTTCAGTCAAAGCAAACACTGAGACCCCCCCAAACCAAATAAGTCAAGAATCATAAGTTCAGGCGATTACAGATACTGGTAAGGACTTAATGACAACCTAGCTGTCACATCAATACACTTGGACTCCTGGCTTAAGCTACATGCAGAAGATCTGAGCCCTAGGCAAGGTGATGACTAGACAGGCCATGAGCGGAGGCCATGACTACCAGAAACTTAGGGAAGAGGTATCAGCCAATACAGCAGATGGAATGGCTTCTTTGCCAGGGAGTGACAGCAGAGCAAAAAGCATATAAGGGTGAACGCCTGTGTAAGAACCAAAGACACAGAAAAGCATGTCCAGGAGTAAAGTCTCCTAGGCCTAGGAGAGGAAGGTGAAGGTGAAGTCAAAGAAAAGGGACATCGTCACTCTATCAGGATGTTATCTAACCATGGGATGCTATCCCCATTTCCTCAGATTTCATTTCCACACCAAATCCAAACAATGTCAAAATGTCAAAATCCATTCCCTAATGTATGTGCTGAGGGGTCACCAAAAAGTAGCTCATTCTGTCACAGACAACCATTAAAAAGAGATTTTCCCCTGGGACTGAACCTTCTACAGATTCCTTCCCACTGGCCCACTTTAACAGCTTGGGGTCTCAAAGAGTAAGGTGTTCTTCTCTTCCGCATGATAACCCTCCAGATAGGTGAAGCTCACTATCTTCCTTAAATCTTATATTCTCCAAATTAAGTTCTGTTGAGCCTTCTTTATACACGGGCTCTGAGAACAACCTATGTGAGAACAAGTGCTATCCTGTGGGAGTGAGACAGAAAGAGAGGTGAGGGACAGCCCCAGCAAGAGGGAAACACTAGTGCAAGGGGGTCAGAGCAGCCCACCCACCAAGGGCTTCAACTGGCCAACGTCATCCCCATTTCCTAAACAAGGCAGGACAATGGACACAGAAGTTATCAGTCCTTCCGATCTTGAAAATTAACACTCAGGATTAACCACAGTGGACCACTGAAGTGAGGAGGATAGAAACAGGAGCATGTGGAGAAGACGAGTGAGAAGGTGCAACCACGGTGGCAAGGTTGGAAGGACACATGAGTGAGTGGCCAGGAGTCAAAACATTAAAGCATTTCATCACTGAAGGCAAAATGTGTTTAGTACTGTTTAAAATACAGTTCAATCATCAAATTCTTAAAAAAAAAATCATTTAAATAAAACCAATCAAAATGACAATGAACAGTTTCAGGGAAAACTTGGATTTTCCAGCAGGTTCTAACTCTGTAAGCTTCTCAGTCATTGCTACATTAGAAAAAATGAGGCTATTAGCACTGCCTTTAGCCACTGGCAAAGGTACCTCATGAGGCCCTACGCTTTGGAGTGACCTCCTCAAAATATCTTAATTCTCTGTCTGGTATCCAGGAACCACCAGGGAGCAAAGTGTCATTCAGCTGGGATATCCCATGCTGAATGGGACCTGCATGGGCCTCAGTCCCAGTCCTGTTTCTCCCCTTCAGGGTTTGCTCCAACCCAGGGTTTGTCCGAACAGGGGACCCATCAGATGTTCCAGGGAGCAGTAGGACTCATGTCTATCAGGCTGTTCTGAAGCCTCAAGGCCAGGCCCTGGTGCCGGGCAGGGGGTTGGGGGGCAGCCAGAAAAGCTGATCACTCCCGCCAGCAGGCACAGTATTTCTTTCGAGGGACCCTGAGGCAATGGGCTGCCAAAATGGTATTGGCATATTGACCTGGGGTGATTCAAATTATTTATGCAGACAATGGTCCTAGAGAACCTAGGGGAAGCCCTTTCCACTGTGGATGAAGAAGTCCAACCCAAACCTATTGCTTTTGTAGGGACAACCCCCTTAAACTTTGGTTATTTTTCATCTACTGTATGAAGGTAGGAATGTGAAGGAATGGAACTCAAAACTGGCAAGATTTTTAAGTTGAGGAAATCCTGGGCACATGAGCTGGACTGAAATCCCAGTTATTTCTCAACCTCAAGTGAGCCATGATGGGAAGCATCCCATACCCACTGTCCAGGGAAGCAGGCTTCATAGGTAAACTTACCACAGAGCTAATAAAGCTTGTGTGATGAGGGCTCCCTGTTTATATGGGGCCCTTGTGGGGATAATACAGTCACATGGTCATATATTTTTATAAAATTTGCAGTAGGTTATTCAAACTGCAGTCAGTTAAGATCACTGTCTCTCTCCACTGCGGTGCGTATATACATGTATATATATACATATATATATATAGTGTATAATTTCTGTAATTATATAATAAAGTTATAAAAGAATTGGCAAAAAAAAAAAAAAAACCCAGGAAGAACATTTTTATGTAAGCATGTCCAGTATAAAAAAATTACTTTTCTAAGTATTTTTATATTTGTGTTGTCAACTTAAAAGTTTTTAATTTGCTTTGATATGTTTTTATTCCAAATAAACATTCATCTTCAAGCCTAATTTGGGCATTCATAATAACGTAGTCTTTGCCTTTAAGAAGGCACCCCCAAATTTTGTAAGTTTTATACTCAACAAAATCTGGATCCACCCCTGAGCAGGAGGTTGTGGAGAGTGGACACAATCAAATGTCTTGGTCACGGAAATTTCTTGGGAAAAGGGTCTACCCTCCTCAAGAAGCTTTAGCCGCCATGTGCCAATGAACCCAAGGAATGGAGGCTACCTCATTTAGGGTATTTTGAGGGGCAGAAGCCACCCCACCTCTTCAGGCCTTTCAGGTACCTGCTAAATGCTCCCCTGAACAAAGTCAGGTGGTCTCCCCCAAACCCACAGTAGTCAGAAATCACTAGCACCTACTCCATGGATGCTCTGGACCAGAACTTCTCCATTACGTTGATACAACCACTGGAGGACAAGAGACAAGAAGGAGTTTCAATTGGTTTCTCAGTCTCCTGGGTCAGCAAGGACAAACACAGCTCTAACCTATCTGGCTGGGAGCTCTGAGATAGAATTTGTTGCATTCCTTTTTGTCAAGTTCATAGAAAATGAACGAGAGGCAATCAGCAGTGGGAACTTGGTGTCACTGACTAACAAAGACCAGGGCCATAGAGATCTTTCAGGAATTCTCCCAAGGGTGACATCCCCCCACCCCCATTTTTAAAATGTGAAGCTATCTGGCATAATTTCAACTTTCTTCAGCTGGATTCTAGCATACACCTGGCTTCCTTCATCAAGTCTTCTCTAGAGTACTTGACATTTATACTTTTTTCAGCGTTGTCTACAGAAAGTTGCCACTGCCGAGTCCAATAGGTATGCTTGCCAAGGGAGACTTTTTGCAGAGGGCCCAAGATCAAACAACATCTTGCCTTGACAGTTTGGAGCATGAAGGAGTGGGGGGAGTCCTTGGGTATCATGTGCAGTTGCACAGGTCTACAACTATTTCCCAAGTGAAAATGGGAATGAACCCTCCCTCTGTGCTCAGGCCCAGGTCAAAGGGCAGTACCTATACCACCCAGGTTTCAACCAGTACCTAATATAGGGTTGCTGAATACTAACTACACATTCTACACGATATATTCTCATTTTGAGTCACACACACACATCAGAATTATCACATCCAAACAATAATTTAGGAAATGGGAGTCAAAAGTCACACAGTCAGTAAATGGAAGAGTCTAGATTCAAACCTAGGTTCTAAAGACATTGCATTTCTAGGAGACAAGTGACTCGTGATTTCCTAACACTTTAAAAAGGAATTTAAAATACTGAAACATGAAGAGTCCTATATGCTTTTGTGGGAGACCATCCAGCTGTGTTCTGTACCTCAGTTATTTCCAATTTGGGCTTATTCATTTAGAGCACTGAGACTTTAAATATCAGTAAAAGGTGCCAAGAAGGTGTAAAGACTCTGGGTGTTAACAAACTGTGTCCCATGTACACATTATGCCGTTTAAATCTGTCAACAATACTCCTAAGTGTCTATCGCCCATTTTATAAAGAAACTGAGGCCTCAGACAAAGCGCAGAGAATTCCCTGAGTAAGACAGTGAATTGCTGTGGGAAATCTAGTTTGGCCTTGGGCTCAGCTCACTGGTCTTCTCACCACAGTCCAGCTGTATGACACGTCACACTACCCGTTCTTCCTGTTGGTACTACAAACCATACTGACTCTTCATATGTGTGCTGAAGCAAACAGAGAGACAGAAAATGAAGGAATTGAATGTGATGTAATATGAAGTCAGCTTCTCACCCTTTCCCCATCCACCCCAAAAGGAAGAATGGGGAGAATCATCTGATTGTGCAAAGTATCTATATTTTCCTGACATCTCAGGTGTTCTGTCATTTGGGGTTCGGTATTTAGACATGATATGGCTGAAAGCTTTACCAAGTACCCAACCCTACTGGAGAAGAGGCAAGCATAGTGTGTGTATGCACATGGGCATCTGTGTAGGAGAGAAAGAGAGAGAATATGAGTGTTGGGGGAGATAAGATCAACTCTGTGGCCAGTGACTACCAGGCCAGTCTAAATGAACCAAAGGAAGAAGAGAAAGACAAGCTATGAACCCAGAGATGAAGAAGTAACACCAGCACTGACAGTGGAACAGAAGTAGAACAAGGAGCCAGCAGAACAAGGATGGGAGGTCAAGAAGGAGGTACGCAGTCTGAAAGTGAGGCATTGGTAGGCTGAGAAGAAATTTGCCAGATGGTGGGTCTGGGCTCTGAAATCCCTTATACGGGCTCCATCAGCAGCTGGGAGCAGGGCTGGAGCGGGAGGGGCAAGAGCAGGGCAAGCACAGGCGGATGACTCCCTTTCGGCGTCTTAGTTCCTCTTCTTATGCAGTGATTTTCCCTCGCTTAGGTTTCAGGGTCTGGAGTTAGGAATTAACATGTCTGGGTTTTAGAGTGAGCCCTCCCACTGACCATCTATGTGACTTCAAAAAGTTCATACTCCCCCAGTTTTTTTTTTTCGTAAAAAATCAGAGTATTCACCAGTGGTTCTCAATTCACAGAATGACAGGCAGGTGATTATATTTTTTAGATTATAAAAATCAAAGACGCATTCAAAATCTATACTCTGTCCATGGTTAGAATGTGGCCCAAGTAAAATCAAGTAAGCTTACATAATTCTCTAGGATAATAATAGTAATAATAATCACTATTTGGTAGAAATTTAGAAAAACCCTTACAACAACCAGTGGGGTGGATACCATTATTTTCCCAGTTTTGCAGAGAAAAGCAAAGCATCGAGATGGTAAGTAAGTAGCCCAAGGACACGCAGCCAGTGGCAGAGCCAGATTACAAGCCCAGGAAGCCTGGCTTCAGAGCCTGCTGTTAACCACTACAGGACACAACCTCTTTCCAAAGGATAAAACGGCCTGTAATTCACGTTCACAGGGTCCAGTAACGGAGCACTGGACAGTCATGCCTAACTGAAAGTAAAACCAAAATGGAAAACTCTACATATGCAAAAACCAAAACCAAAAAACAAGAACACCAAAAATTAAAACCAAACCAAACTTTACAAAAGAACTTCAGGAAGAACCCCATTTAATAGTAAGCTTTCTCATATATTTAAAATAGGACTCAATTTCTAAGAAAGAACTAGTACCTACCTTTGCAGAAGGTCAACAGTTACTTGATTCTAGGTCTCTCTGTTACTAATGTGAGATAAATTCTTAAAGAGATAAGACATCAAGGTCCGTGTGTAGGATTGTTATAGGAATGAGGCATGCCTCTTTGTATACACACCTGTATAGTCCCCTATCACACTGGCTCTACATTCAGTATGTGACTTGCTTTGGCCATAGGGCAGCAACATCCAAGATGCAAATAGGGCTTGAAAAGTACTTGTACATTCAGGCTTTGCTCTGGGAACACCTGCTGCATGTAGAGAATCCTGTGCCAGCCTACTGGAGGCATGTTGTTCAGCCGACAACCAGGACCAACTTCCAGACATATGAGTGAGGCCATCTCAGACCACCCAATTCTAGCCAGGCCTCTAGATAACTGTGACAACCTAAGAACGCAAAGCAAGATCCACAGAAGAACCATCCAGCTGAGCCCTGCCCAAACAGCTGACACGCAGAATTATAAACAAAGAACACAGTTGTTGTTTTAAGCCACTAACTTTTGAGGTAGGTTATTATTCAGCCAGGCTGATAGAGCCCAAGTCCAAAGCATTTCATGGAGTAGCAATAGCAGTTTGGAACATAGTAACTGTTAGAAGATTCCACAGTACTTTCACAAGACAATAGAAGAGTCAGTTGGCTGAAAAGGTACAGTCAGAAATATTAGGTTAAGAGAATGCCACATGGTGTAACTCCTGCTTTTAATTGGCTTGCATTCTCTGACTTCTGGGTCAAGTATGTGGGGGAAATTAAACCAATCTTCATGATCATGCAGGAAGACCAGAGGAGAAAGAAATCATGCTACATCCTGAAAGAGCCAATTAGTATTGTTTTTATCAACAGGTAAGGAAGCACTCTCCATCAGCACAGCAATATACCTAGCCAGCTTTATAGCTACACCATTGCCTTCTGCTTCAGTTCCTCCCCTGCCACTATCATTTCTCCCTCAGCATTACCACTACAGATTGGAGAGGCTGAGGATTGGAAAAGGAAAGGGGCTCAACCAAAGACAAAGAAAATCCTTCAGCTCTATAGAGCCAAGAAGCTTGCTAATCTCTAGTGATAGCAACACTGAGAATTCAACCATCCTCTGGCCCAATTCATTTCTTTAAAAATAAGAAACACATATACAATGGAATATTACTCTGCCGTCAAAAAGAATGAAATTTTGTCATTTGCAACAGCATGGATGGAGCTAGAGACTATAATGCTAAGTGAAATAAGTCAGTCAGAGAAAGACAAACACCATATGATTTCACTCATATGTGGAATTTAAAAAACAAAACAAATGAACACGGAGGGGGGAAAAGAGAGAGAGAGACCCAGAAACAGACTCTTAATTATACAGAACAAACAGATGGGTTACTGGAGGGAAGGTGGGCAGGAGGATGGATGGATGAAACAGGTGATGGGGATTAAGGAGTGCACTTGTGATGTGTACCAGGTATTGTAAGTGATGAATCACTAAATTCTACACTTGAAACTAATATTGCACTGTATGTTAACTAGCTGGAATTAAAAACAAACAAACAAACAAACAAACAAAAACCCAACAAAACAAAAAAAAAAACCTTGAAGGGAAAAAAATGAGAAACTTCCTATACAGCAAAGGAAACCATTTAAAAAATGAAAAGGCAACCTACTATATGGAAAGAAATGACTACAAATCATATAATTGATAAGTAATTTCTAAAATATATGAAGAACTGGGGCATCTGGGTGACTCAGTCAGTTAAGTCAGTTGACTTTTGATTTTGGCTCAGGTCATGATCTCAGGGTTGTGAGATTAAGTCCAGCCTCGGGCTCCATGCCCAGTGGGGAGTCTGCTTGAGGATTCTCTTACACTCTCCCTCTACCCTCACCCCTGCTATTGCTCTCTCTCTCAAAATTATAATAAAAAAACAAAATAAATGGAAAACTCACATAACTCTATAGCAAAAAACAATCTGATTTAAAAATGAGCAAAAGATCTGAATAGACCAAGAAGACATACAGGTAGCCAATAGACACATGAAAAGATGCTCAACATCTTACATAATATATATATAATTTAGCCGTAAAATAGAATAAAACCTTGTCATTTGTCACAACATGGGTGAATTTTGAGGGCATTATGCTAAGTGACGTAAGTCAGATCAAAACAAATGTCATATGATCTTTCATGCGGAAACTTTAAAAAAAAAATCCAGAATGAATTCCTATGCATTTTCAGCAAGTTCAGTGCCAGTTATGAAAACGAGCCCTCTAAAATGGGAGACAATAATGCTTAGCAAATTCACATGAAGCAGGAATCTTACTTATTAGTCTAACCTCATGAGACTAATCAGGTACTCTGTCAATCATCAATATTTACATCAATATTTATTCCATGTCTCCTCAAATGGCAACAGTAACAGAGGAAAACAATACTATAAAGTACACATTTTGGACACTTAGGTACCCAACAAATACTTTTCATTGATTGATTATTATACAAATCAGAGGTTGATTTTTTAAAAAATCACCCAAGAGTTCATCTGCAAACTGGGATTATGTGAAATGACATTCTTTCACAGTTGGCGTGCTCTTCTTTTAATTGTTTTTCTCAGGCTTGTGCTGAAATGAACTTACATTTCTTAGTATGCACCAATTAATGTGATAGAGAACCGGACAGGAAGTGTGCTGAGGGAGAAGAGGAGTTGAGTTTGGGATTAGCAATTGTACAGCATTCACCAGACAAAGTCCTTATAGGTTGGTGTGTGGGCTTTTTGGGAAATCTTTCTCCTGTCACTGTTTCTTATATTGCCAACGTGACAACATCCCAGGGCAGAGGCAGCTTTTTCACCCAGAAACCTGTGTTGCTCACATTATCATAGCACTTTGATTCCAACATTCAAATAAGTCTTTCATATGTTCCTTTTTTTCTTTTTTGCCAGTTCTCTTAATAGGCAAGTGAAAGCCATGATGCCACACACACATACAAAATGACAAATAGAGGCTTCCAGACAAAGAGAGGCAGACCTGTCCACAGCCACATAGCTAAACGTGATTAAGCTGACTCATGAACCCAAGTCCAAAGGCTAGTACTTCATGTCAGTGTGGGACACTGGATATCAGCACTGGGGTCCAAAGAAGGAAACTTACCATCCAATTCTATACTAATAATCCTTCCATTCTTGACTGACTTGACAATATCATCCAAATGATCACCTAAGAGAGTCAAGGGAGCCATAAGACACACTGTAATAGTTTTCGAACAATGACTAGGAAACTTGGTTGACCAAAGGATAGGAGAGGAAAAAAAAAAAAAAAATCCATCAATATTGCATTATGGTAGGGGCGCCTGGGTGGCTCAGTGGGTTGAAACCTCTGCCTTCAGCTTAGGTCATGATTCCATAGTCCCAGGAACAAGCCCCGCATCAGGCTCGCTGCTTAGCAGGGAGCCTGCTTCCCTTTCTTTTTGCCTGCCTCTTTGCCTACTTGTGATCTATCAAATAAATAAATAAAATCTTTAAAAAAAAACACATTGCATTATGGTAAAGACTAATACTAACTTATAGGCCCTTTCCTTCTCCTTCTAGTAAAATGCAATGTATAATGGTCCTGGTAGTATATTTTACCTAATAAGGAAAATACTGTCTTATGACTTGAAATATAACCAGAGGGTAATAAATGGTCTGGCCTAACATTCTTCAAGCAGACATATGCATACACGGTAAATGTAACATATATATCTGGGTGTTCTTTTTTTTTTTTTCTCACACTCTACGGAAAATGCCCTGATCCATTTTCTACTTCTAACTTACCATGTGAACAGGAACAAGTGATTAAACTACTCTAGATCTGAAATGTTCACTAATAAAACAAGATGACTGTACTTCAAGTCTGAAGCAACAGAGCAGAACAGAAAGAATTTTGGAGTTGGCCACGGTTGAGATTAAATCTGGGACCTAGCATTTTGGTCAATGTCTGGCTTTGGATTTACAGTTCACCTCTTTTCTCATCCAGATAAGTGGACACCTTCTTCTGGGGTTTGGTAAGAACCAAAAATAATATGCACCGTGTCTGACCCACAGGAGTGCTCAATAAAAAAGAGCTGATGATAATCATTCTTTCATTTATTCATCCCACAAACATTCACCGAACCTCAGTTCCATTATTCTAGGTGTAAGGATACAGGAGTTAACAAAACAGACAACACTCCCTGCCTCTCAGTTCTCACTGTGGCAGCAGGGAGACCCACACTGTACAGAGGAGCTAGATGCCTAACGCCGCAGAAGGCTTCTGATTCCATTCTCAGCCTCCCTGTAGAACCCAGAACCCTTCATCCCCCTGAGCCTCATCCCAGGCTGGCTAGGTCCTCATCGACTTCAGGAGAAGGCACGCAATAAAACGGCTCTGTTTGACTTCTCTCATCATCCCAGTACAGTAAACACCACGGAGGGCCTGGACTTCACACATATCTTACATCTTTGCCCCTTCCCCCTCTCCTTTGCCAGAACTCTTCCCCAGCCTGCACCAGAGCCTTCCAGAAACCTCCGTGAAGGCCAAGTTCGCTTAGAGGCACCACCCCGGATCTCCCACCAGAGGTCGCCCTCCCACACAGGCCCAAGCAAACAGAACCCGGCTCTGCCTTCTCGGCAGCAGTGACATTATTTTCTTTCTCTATTTTTATCTATTAAAAAGATTTCTTCACAGCCATAACTTAGATCTCTACACTAAAATGGAGCAACAGGAAGATATAATGGTGCATTTCATTTATGAATGACCTATAATAAATTACTCTGAAGTGTCCCGAGTGCCAGAAGACAGAACGCTTTGTCTGCCCATGGACTGCATTTCACATACTTTAATTTAGCTGACACATAAAACTCATTTGACATTTTGCAGGTATTTGTGTGGGGCGGGGGAAGGGTAAAGGAAGGGGGGGATGTGCCGGCGGGTACCACTGCGGGGCAGGGCGGGGAGTGGAGGCAGCGGACAGAGCCAAGGATATCTGGTTCTTGTTGAGAGTTAAGGTATGGAGCCTGGGTAACCCTGGCAACACGAGGTCGTTCCCGAGCAGATTGTTGTCCAAGATGAGTTCCTCCAGGCTCCCGAACGCGCTCAGTCCTTCCAGTGACCTGCAATGACAAAGGCAACAGGAAAAATGATCCTGCACTAAATCAGGGAGGCCATTATGAGCCGAAATAAATATTTTAACCTTCCCTTTCAGGACTGGGAATAGTTTGGGCTTGGTGCCTGTCAGCAAAGTGAATGACAAGAATTAGTAGCAGGAGCCGGGGTGGGGGCGGCTGGGGAGAAGGGGCCGCTGGCACTCACCGCATCCTTCACGCATTGCCAACATGAAGGATGAGGGTCACTTAGTGAGTAGCCAGGATCCAAAACAAAGGGCTTCAGATACGGCCTGCAGGATAAATTTGTCAATGTCTTGTGCCTTCAGGCACCCAGCCTCGGCTGACCCTAACCTCCATTCCCAAGATAAATAACTCTGTCACAGTTCACCTTCATTCCCTGGACACAAATTTAAGTTGTCATCCATCATTCCTGCCCAGAAATATCATACCCCTCTTACAATAATAAATATAACTTCAAGTATCATTTCTTAGCAGTTCTCTGCACAGTCCAGGAAAAGGCGAGGAAGGCTTCCTTTCTTTCCCTTTGCTGCCTTTGACTTTCTTTTTCCCCCTCTGCTTTTTTTCTTTACTAATCACTTCATTTGCTTCTGCCCAGTGTCCCTGTGGCTGCCCCAAAAGGCAGAGGCATCTGCTGAAGCACATGATCGCTCCAGCAGGAGAGGGCTGTTTCTTTTTCTTTCATGATTTTTCTTTTTGTTTTTGTTTTTGTTGGGAGGGGTGCGGGCGGTGGTTTAAGGAAAGAGTTGCGGGAATTTCTGTTTCAAGGCTCCTGGCTTGAAGTTACCGTTTTAATTTATGGAAAGTGGATTTCTCACTTTATTTTTGAAAGAAGCGTGGAATGCAGCAATGTAGGTGTCAAGGCAGTAAATAATCAAGCATCTGAAAGAATTAAGTACCCGGCTCAGGGAAAAAAAAAAAAAAGTATCAGAAAGGGAAAAATAGCCTTGTTTTTACGCTTAGCTCAAAGTTCACTCTTAACATTACGGGCTAAGGAGTCTGGTGGGGGGCAGGGGTGGAGGTGGGGTAGGGGCTGGGAGGGGCAGTTGTGCGATGCTGCCCAGGCCAGCAGCTCCCAAACCTTAATTAAAGAAAGCCCCCCCCCCCCCCCGTGGCGGGACTCGCACAGACACACATACTCCCAGCTCGCTCACCTGCCAGAGCCCAGAGCCGTGCTGAGCTTGCACAGGCTGACAGCTGAGCTACGACGTCGACCAGAGGGCCGACCCGCATGGGATCTCCCGGCTATGCTATATAATGTGACGAATCAGGGAGATGTTGTCCACACTATTTATTCATTGACCGATAGCACTTTCATTAACTTTCATTACAGACCCTGCTGCTTGTGTGTGCAGCACCTGCACGTCTGATGGGAGTGTGAACTTTGGCACCAAGGCTTTCTCGGGACCGTTGCATCTCCCTTGAAGGACCTCTGCCAAGCGGACTCCAGAACGGGGAGTCAGTGCCTGGGAGGTGGAACGGGCATTGGGAGTCATGGAATCCCCGGACCCCACCGGGCCTAGAGCTCCCTCAGCATGTCCCATTCCTGCCTGACTCACCCCCAAGAGGACACCCCCCCTTGCGGGGCCCCAGCACCCTGACCAGCCCTAACTTCTCAGACCAGCACTACCTGCTCCATGGTGGGAAGGCGACACCACTTAACATTTGGGGGTGAGGGTCAATGGGGTCATTGCGTTTCATTTCTTCCTCTTTTTTCTTCTTCCTCGTGTCTCAGGGAGGCAAAACACAACTCACACACACGGAACTTGGGACTCCGGGATTTTACCTCAGCTCTACCATTTACTCCAAGTAAGAATGTGGGCTTATCAACAGCCTAGCTGAGCTCTCCAGCTCTGGGCTGCTTCCGGCTCTCAGGATCTTAAGGAACACAAGGCAAAGAAGACTAACATGTCAATAGCAGACACTGGTTCCTTTCCTAGCCTTCCTCCTTCCATTCTTTGATTTTTCTGGTAGCTGTGACCTTAGAGGGTGTGGTGGGGGTTGGGAGGAGGTGTGTTATGGATGCAGGGGTGGGGGGGTGGAACAGAGGAGCAAATAGGCTGAGGTGTGCGGCCAGTCTGACTTCAGAAGACTCGGATCTTTCCCGAAGTCCCTTCCCCCATGGGAGTTAGTGAGTGATGATTCAAAAGTGTTTTTCAGGACGAGAAGGCCCTGTTTACCACAAGGGGAATTAAGGCCACCTCCCTTCAGGGCGCCTTATGGATGGCTAATAAGTCCTTTGTCCACAAACATCAGTTGGGCTCTGGTCAAAGGCAGCATCCAAATACACATTGTTCCTGAGTTATGTTATGCAAATATAATACTCTTATCATGAGAATCAGCAAATGGTTGGCAACTGGCAAGCCAAAGAAAGCTCCCTTCCAAGAGAGCTGGGGGGAGGCAAAACACAAAATGAGGAAGCATGAAGAGGGACAAACACGAAGAGGGAGAACACCAGAGGGAGTGCCCAGGGGCCGCCTTTCTCAGGGGCAGCCTCTGGGGCAGAGCTCCATTCTGAGGGAGACCTCACAGAAGAGCAGGGCAAGTTCAGGCTCAAATCCCTTGTCACCTGTCTGGTTGTAAGATTACTTTTGCCATAATGTTATCAGCTGCTCAGTTAAAAGGGAATCGTGCTATGTGGGGGGTTGCTAATTAATAAATCCCTGTCTTCATGTCATCAGTATAGTGTGCACTTGGTGATTTAATCAGCTAAATTTAGAGCTGAGGGACTGGGGACAGAAGACAGGGTAGTGAAGGGTAAAACCTGAGAGGACAGGATTTCTGGGGCTTGGCTGGCATGTGGAGGCCAACAAACACGCACTTGGGGGAGGCTTTATTTTTTTGTTCTTTCAAAATGTGACTTTTGTTGCTATGGTTGTTGCTCTTTTCGTGGAAGGAGTAAAGTAAAAATCAGTCTTTGCGTTCACAGCCCTATATACAAGACGCCTGTGCAAAGAGGTGTGTACTGTTAAACAAAATGACAAGGCAGACAAGGCTTTAAGGACCCACACAGATCTATGCTGTCTAATGGGACAGCTATAAGGAAAAGATGACGGGACTGCCATTTCTCGGCTATCACCTTGTGCGTGGACAGCAAAATGCACTTCAGACCCAAGAGCTCTGGTGGGGAGTGGGGTGGGGGGGACTGCCACTCCAGAGTACTCGTCCTCCGTCTGGTTTGCAGTCTGCAGATGTTTGAGGGCTGGGCTGGGAAGGCCAGGCAGACACGTCTGCGGTGGTCAGAGGCTAGAGTGGGAGGACAAGTCTTCACCCACTAGCTCAGCCCAGGGAGCTGGACTGAGGTCTTCCCAGACCAGTGAAGAGATGCCAAGGGCAGGCAGGAGACCAGGCTGTGAGGTCTGCCCTGTGGCAGGTGGTTTGCTTGGGAAACCTAATCAGCACCTCGGAAGCCCATCGCAGGCTGCCTGCCTCCTGATTCCCCAGCAGGAGAGCCGCCCCTGATCTCACCCACAGGTACCATCTAGGTTACCTCACTCACAGGGCTCTCTGGCTGGGCTCCCCCAGGAGCCGCTGTGGCTGCTGGGAGAGTCCTAGTGCCTTTTCCAAAGTCATATCAAAATGACAAAACATCACAACGCATTCAGCTTTAGCGGATTCAAACAGAGAGAACTTTTAAGTTTCCACTGTAATTAACCCTATCCTCGTTAAGATAATTATGATCAAGCTTCCTGTCACAGTTAATATCCCAGCATCATTGCCTGTGGCTCACATTCTGCCCTCATTAGCTTAAAAAAACAGCGGCACTAACCAGGCTGCCTTGGCCCTTTCCAAGCCGGGCCAGTGGTTACGGGCTGCTGAGGAGGGGTCCCGGGCAGGGCAGCAGGCCTCACAAAGGGGTGGCTGCTTGAACCCCAAACTCTTCTGCTCCTGGGTGGGCTCACACTCAGCAGCCTTCACTCTATTCCCAAAAGTTAGCCACTCATCAGAATGGGGAAAGAGAAGGGCCAGGACCAAAGCAGAGCTGGTGGCTTGGGGACAGATGAGCTACGAAACCATAGTAACCCCTTCTTGCCCCTTACTCAGCAAAAACCCAACCAGAAAAGTCACCAGAGGACACCTCCAGAACCCTCCATTCAAGAACTGCCAATCTTATTCCTGCGGTATAAGCTGTGGTAAAAATTAGATCCCTCTTTTCTCAGCTCTCGGCCTAATCCAAGGATGATGCTGCGGCCTACCATAACACAGGCAAGAAATGCGGACACAATTAACCACAGGCCCTAAGAAGAAATGTCTCTCTCCATGGAACAAGCGCTCACCTCAAATCCAGAACCAAAGGTCGGGATGTTCACAAACCAATGAAGAAAATAAGCTCTGAACTAAGATCTTTACCCATCCCCTCTACTATATCTATCCAGATATCCATATCCATATTTTTAACGGATAAAATGGGGAGCTATGGAGATTCAAGAGGACCTACCCTGTCTGTCTGCTGTTCACCACACTGGCTAGTCCCGTGGACCTGCCAGGGTTGGCCAGTGCCTACTCGGTAATGGTCTTTCGGGATGATTACCATCTGCCCAGCCCCTAACGAAAAGGGATCTCAATGGAACCTCCATAATATCCAGAAAGTTGTCCAATGCACAGAGAGGGCTCAATACCCCTTTGTTGAGTGACTACAACTCAGCCAGAGCCTATGCCCTGTGTGCTGCTCGGAGGAAAGCTGACAGTGGGATCCCAAGGGCAGGACAAAGAGCAGGCCTTGGAGTAGCTAGCCAGAAGCCGGGAGGACAATCCCTACCATCCCATTCCTTCAGAGGCCAGAATGCGTCCCTCTACTTACCCTGGGCCCAGTGCCCATGAACAGGAAGAAGTGACACCCAGTGAGTATGTACCCAGACACCAGAACTGGTTATTAAACTATTTAAATACTTTTTTAAATGAAGATTTTATTAATTTATTTGACACACAGAGAGACAACACAAGCATGGGGAGCAGCAGAGAGAGGGGGAGAAGCAGGCTCTCAGCTGAGCAGGGAGCACAATGCCAGGCTGGATCCCGGGACGCCAGGATCACGACCTGAGCCAAAGGCAAATGCTCAACTGACTGAGCCACCCAGGCACCCCTATTTAAATACTTTTTTACCACTTGGAAATAAGTAGCTCTGAGTATCCTGAACACTCCTCCTGTTAGCCTGGCTACTCCTTGGAGTCCCCAGACCTTTCTGCAATCTAGCAACCAAGTGGTTAATGCCCCCCCCCCACAATATGGAGCCCCTAAGGACCCCTGTTCCAGCCAGGATCTTTCTGCCTGATCAGTGTAGCTGTTAAATAATTTAAATATCACGCTTGAGAGCAGAACAGCAACTCATACCTCTCTTACGAGCCCCATCATGCCAAACACAGAGCTGGGCACAGAGCGGGTCCTCAAGAAATGTCCACAAACTGACTGGCAACCGAGGCCATGACCAAAGCTACACAGGCAACACAGAGATGTACACAGGGGATGAAGGAAGAAAAAAGGACGGGACAACTGTGTATGACTGCTCATGTCCCAGAAAATGGCTCATAGTCAGCATTTTAGAAAATACCATTAATCCAACTGCACGTGAGATATTCCTTCTGTCATAAAATTCTCTTTATATCCCATGTAAATGGTTATATATATCTATAATCTATTACTAGAGATAGCATATTATTATAATATATAGTACGGTACTAGACTTGGTACTATATGTACAGTTGGACCTAGTATGTTCTACATATTCTTCTGTCACCGAGGTCCCTTAGCCAGGGATAGATGTCCAACTAATAATATAAATCAGCTAGTCTATATGGCAAGTATATTAACAGGGGATGAAAGAGTCTAAAACAGATGAATATAAACCAGGCTCATGGCTATGTAAGACAATGCATACTGACACCATACACTGTATATCATATGGAATTTGTCAAAGTCATCCCAAAGCCCTGTTAAGATCCCCGTCAGGATAGATGATCCCTGGGCTGCACAGAATACCATTCAATGCTGGCAAAATAGATCTGAATCCAAGGCCAGCCAAAATCTAAGGTAGTTGACTAGGTGTTTGTTAACTCTAAGCCGGGCCAGGTCTGAAGCTGTCACACACTGTACCTAAGTAATACTAAGGAAACTGTTACATATGATCCCTAAAGAGTTATGGAGAATGCGTAAGGAGCTAGAAGCCCAGAACTGGGTACCACAGTGGCAGTTATCCGAAAAGGGAAAGAAGATTCTTCACACTTTGGATTCATAAGCTCATAGACTTACGATATTCTAGTCTAGAACCGGTATTTGGTTGCCTTAGGACAATGTAAATCATGTTTCTGGTCATGTTACCCTTTTCACTTTTACCACCAGAAAGCTCAGAGATAAACTGTGACTCAGATGTAAAAAGGTAACACCCCATAGTTCCTATATCTGCTTTCTAACTTCACAGTTGGGGCTTATTATTATTTCTTTTTACAATACTCACATTTTATTTATCTATATGTTGTTTTTTCCAATTTTTTTGTTTTATTAATTCTAATAAGCTAGTTCAAATCATTTGTAACATGAAACAGGAGATATATACATACAAATTTCATATAGCATTGAGTATCAAACAGGCAGTTTCTATACATTCAGACTAAGTTCTGTGAGACCATTTATCAATGTGGACAGTTGACTAGGAATATAGATATATATATTGAATACAGATTTCAAAAAGGCTTTAAAATAATTCTAATGATATCCTTGTGACATGAGAGCAAAAAGTGAGCTAGAAAAGGACAACTTTAGGTCAAACCATAACTGGTTCAAAAATATTCCTGAAGAATACCAATTAACAGCCCAGCTTGCTCCAGGGAAAGGTTCTGGGGACTTGGGTCCTGTTTTGCCAATGACTTGGTTAAGGACATGTTCATCACGTTTATGGAGTTTAAGATCCAAGAAAGCTATTCAAGAAGATACAGTAGGATCCAAAATGACGCTCTTGAAATCCCCCCATTATTTCAGCCCAACAGGATGAAACAACCCATTATCTAATGTAAAGACCTGTATATATATTTAAAGCCCAACTAGCCCAAAATAACTATTTGAAAAAAAAAATTAAAAGACAGATGTAAATTGGGGAAAACCTTTGCAATCTAGCAATCTAAAGTTTGACATCCTTAATATTCAAAGAGCTTTTGAAAAGCATTAAGGGAAAGCTGAAATCCTCAGAGAAAAAACAAAAGACATGGAAATAAAAGACACAAGGAATATATATGGTCAATAATGGAAAGCTGGGGTAAAATTTCATCTTCATTGGGAATCTACAGCATTCAAATTAAACAAGATATTTTCGTTTAACTAGCAAATACATTGTTTCCTTAAATGTTAACATAGTCTTGTTGAAGTAACAGATGAACACAACTCTAATGGAAGAGAGAAACTGTTATACTCTTTCTGAATGGCAATATATACTAAAAGTCTTAAAAATGAAAAAAAAGAAAGAAGAAAAGTCTTAAAAATGATCATCTTTCATCCAGTGAGCCCAATAATTTATTCAATAAATATCAAAGAAGTGTTCCTGGTTTAAGTATGTTCACTATAGCATTATTTATAATAACAATGTAAATATGCTTAAATGCCCAATGATAAATGATTACAGGAAGCTCAATATATCTGTATAATGAAATACCATGCCATAATTAAAAATGGTATTATAGACATATATCTACTAATCCGGTAAAATTATCATGCTATCTGTTTAAATACCTAAATTTAAAATACATATAACACATGCACATATAATCTCATGCATTCGTGCATGAAAATTAAGTCATCTATGTCTCCCCTCCATTCCCTGCACAAATTTTAATTTGTACCATGTTTCCCATGGTGATGGTTAAGAGTCAGTAAAGCAGTCTGATGTTTCTAGTTTATAAACTACTGTTAATACACAATCTTGTACATGGGGACTTTACGACAATTATATACATACACATGTACACCTCAGTCCATACATGTATTTATATATCTGCATACTGACTAAGTGATCCCAGATATACAGCACTAACTCCTGAGTAATGGTTATTTATAGGGTATTTTTCTTCTCTTTTAATGTTTTCACTAGTTACTAGATTTTCTATCATAAGTATTTTATAATCAGAAAGAAACTCCAGCAACTATTACTTCAAATAATTCCCCCAAGCACGAGATAGGGAAGCCTTGGATAAAAAGCAGTGTGTAGAAAGAAGGTTTATATAAATGAACAGAGCGGGGGTGCCTCCACAGAAGCAAATCTGATCCTACTCTACTGACCCTTAAGTAACTCCACCTGGAGCTTTGTTTCAGTTCTGAGTGCCAGACTCAAAGGGGTATCAGTACTCAGAAATACCACAGAAGGAGACTAACCAGCTGGTGAAGGGTGTTAAGAAACAGTGACGGAGACAGTCAAAATTATTTAACCAAAAGCAGAAGAGACCTCGTTGTTTCAAAGTACTAAGTCTCTGGCATTCCAGAAGGCAGAATCAAAAACCATTTGGAGAAAATAATGTAAGTTGGAAGGAGAGGTCTTGAATTAATTTTTTAAAACTTATGAAAACAGAGAGCTGTTCACCAAAGGACTGAGCTGCCTTCTGAGTATATGAACTTGATTAGAGGATAGAGTCATGGAGAATGTTTAGAAGAGATTTCTGCCTAGAAGATGAGATTTGGGGGTGCCTGTTAAAGCCTCTGTCTTTGGCTCAGGTCATGATCCCAGGATCCTGGGATCGAGCCCCACATTGGGCTCTCTGCTTGGCCAGGAGCCTGCTTCCCTTCCTCTCCCTCTGCCTGTCTCTATGCCTACTTGTGATCTCTGTCTGTCAAATAAATAAATAATTTTTTTAAAAAATTAAAAAAAAAAAAAAAGAAGATGAGATTTGATGACTCTAATATTCTACCCAGATTCTGTGCCCCTCCAACTGGAGCTCCTTCCTTGGTAACTAACATTTACAAAGGCTGCCAAGAGCTGCTTCTTCCCTGCCAGACAGCCTCAATGGAAAGAGGGCAGCAGAGAGTTCTAGCTCTGTCATTCTCTATCACACTAAACTCTGTGCCTTTTCCTGATCCTCTCACTGGGACTGTGTAAAGCCTCTTTAATGCTTCCTTAACTATGGGGTTACCTCCATAATTAAAAGGCACATGTCAACACACTGGCCTCTCATAGCCTGTAAACTAAATGTCAGAGCTGCATTCTAAAATATGACTTGTCATGGTCTTCTTCTTAGACTCACAGACTTGGAATTCCAGGGAAATTTTAGGGTGTTCTACCCTCCACAGAAGGTGACTAATGATTAGAGAGGCTAAGTGGTTTACCTAAAACCATATATAGTAACCAAGCCATGTTCAGAACCTTTAGACATATAGGGCAGTTCTCCCCCAACTGAACTATGCTAACGCACATGTCAATAATTTGTAGTGATCTAGAACGAGAAATTCGCCTTCACCACATCCTTTATCCAAACACTGTGTATAGCTTTGAGATCCATTCCTTGTACGTCCTCAAGCATATTGATCGAAGGAGATGGTCTTCAAATTCTTTTGTCTTTTATCTACCCTCCCTCCTGACCCTCCTAGAATAATTCCCTAAAGAACTAATTCCTACTTTTTTTTTTTTTTTTGTAAGGCGCACTTCATGAGATGAAGGATGCTTTAGGTGGAACTGGGTTGAAATTCACTGACTAACAGTCCACCCCTTGCCATGTGCCTCTAGAGCTCACTCATTCATTTCACTTCATTCATTCATTCGCAAAAAGGTATTGAGTGCCGATTCCGTGCCCAGTACTTGGCTAGTCTCTGAGTCTGCGAAGAGGGCTGTGGCATGCTCCCCTACTGTAAGCAATAGAGGTAGGCAGGGAAGGAGTTACCAGATAATGCAGGGTCATGGATTAGACTGGGATGATCAATAACACTCCAAGGAGGGGGAGGGCTAGGAGAGGTTTCGAAGAGGAAGTGGGCTTGAGCAAAGTCTCAGACCAACTGAATTCTACTTCTGTGAGCATCTTCTTACACTTTATGCCAAATTTGGTGGCAAAGGAACCTAAGAAGCAGAGGTAAGTAATCCTGGCACTCTAGCAGTCCTCATCCCAAAAAGCTAACCTAGTGCAAAAAAGCACGTATGCGATACACACTTCGGCATGGCAGGTTCTCAGGGAACACCTACATCCAGGGCTACAAAAGATGCACAAGTCTCGGCACCTACCTTGGTGGCTTCATCATCTAGGGGAACAGAGAAGAAAGTTGGACTTGAAGTGAGGAGAAATCAGAGAGGACAGCACGTTATTAAGCAGCGTGGGTAACATGGGCTCTAGAAGTGGTGAGGAAAGAAATGAGGGCTGCAGTGGTCACGATTTTTGGCGCACCCTTCCCTGTTTGTCCCAAAGTTACTTCAGCAACTCAGTCCCTACAGACAGAGCTGAGAACCAGGCACCCTCCCTAGAAATACGCCGGATGCCTCCATATCTGGTCGCCACCGCTCTGCCTGTCTGGCTGTCTTCCACGCCTCTCAGTGAATCTTTCCTGCATTTCTCCCTCCTTGGTGATAGGGTTTGGTCTGGGCTTTGATTATGTCTCTAAAATTATTTTGATTCACGGCTTGAGATTTTACAAAACCACACATGCACGCATGGAGCCTGTGGCCTCGGGATCTTGTTTGTTTTTAAGAGTCTAAAGAGTGAGTTTGTTTGGCGGGTTCTATAAATGGAGGTTTTCTTTACTAGAGAGATGTAAGGGAGTGGACATGGTGTGCTGCAGCCGCGGTATGTGTGCACGTCGCCATGGGGCGGAATTCAGCGCCTGGTGGGGGAGGCGCCCACAGCCATTGGGCAAACATATGTTGGGCCAAGAACACAGCTCTTCAACCTCATGAACTGTTTGCTTGAAAGATAACAGTGTCTCTTCCACACAAGCCTTTCACCACCCTCCATAAAGGGAATTTTTAACTCAACAGATGGTGTCTACTCATTGCAAACCAACCAGAAAGGGAGACATTTACATGGCTGTGCCTCAAGACCCTAGGGACCCAGAGGGGCCCTAATCAAATACTTGCCCAAAGACCAGCTCCCCATGGGCAGGGCCCCCTGGAATGGAATCAGGCCAGGAACACCAGTGAAAATATGCCAACTACTGATTCTGTGAGGTCCCAGTTGGCTGAAAAAGGTGAAAACATGTTTTCTGTCTCAGACTACAAGATAGCTTTACATCTCCTGAAAGAAAGAAGGCCCTCGGTGATATGGTGACCTCCAAAACTGGCTCACTATTGGAGCCATTTCCCTTCTTTCAAAACAGCCTTAGCTCTGTGCTTCGCAAAACCTTTCAAAGAACAACTTTGTTAAGTTTGCACTCCATCTCCTATAATGGCACATTCTGGGCCCCAAGGACCAACACCTAACAGAAGTAACAGTTTTAGGGACAAAAAGGATCAAATGCTTGCATGTGTGGAGCAGGATGAACAAGAGATTTTCGCCAGACTAAACCAAGGTTCTTTGAACAAGAGATTTTCCTCAGACTAAACCAAGGTTCTTTGAACAAGAGATTTTCCTCAGACTAAACCAAGGTTCTTTCATCCCCCATTCTGCCTCTTTGGTTACTTGCCTGCTGCTCTTGGGGGTAGAATGCCACGGTGGTGTTTTCACAGAGAATGTGGTGTTTGAATGGAGACTACCTTGTCAACTCACTGAAGTGAAACACAAATGGGGTAAATAGAAACACGAAGTATGACCACTAAATTTGGGCCCATAATCTCTGTTTTCAAGTTCCAGCTATACTTTTCTCATCTATTGTAGTGGGAAAAAATCCGTGACCTATGCACTTTGCAGTTATTGGAATAGGGAAAACATGAGATAAAGTATCTAGAAGCAAGCCTAGTAAGATAAGGATTTTTGATATTTTAAAAGATTGTTTTTGAACAACAAAAAAAGTGTGTACTTTATTTTCAAAAGAGGTAATTAGTTAACCTCAGATAAAGAAGCATGTAAGTAAAGCTCCAAAAGACAGACAAACATATATTCAGAACCATCAGATGACATAAGGAAATGCCAACATGTGAGAATTTCCATCTGAAGAATGACCAGGGACCCTGACTCTTGCCCTAGTCACTACCTTCCTGCAGTCAAAATCCTTGCCCTGCTCTGGGCCTCACTTGATTCTTTGTAAACTGGGGAGGCTGGACTCAATTATCTTAGATGTCTGCTCATGTACTAACATGCTCTGCTCTAAAGTGGTTTGCAGGAGAAAAACTCCCAAATCAAGCTAAAGTTTTAGCCTTGCCTTAGTCATGCCATCACTCGGTAAAAACTTGAGCATAAATGTAGCAGGCCATCATCAATCTTCATGTGGCCAAAAAGATGGAGGTTGGAAGGCAGCAGGGGGAGGGGAAGAGTTTCAAGTCTCGAGTATGAAATCTGATTAACAAAATATTCTGGGAGGGAAAAGTTGGGGAAGGAAAAAACTCTCCCTCTGCCCCCTGCGTTCTGTGTGAATGGTTTTTTTTTTTTTAACTTTCTTAACATCCGAGACTAGGGAGTGACAGGCTAAGCGACACAGTGTTCAGAGGGCAAAAGATAAATGTTTGATGAATTGGCCATTGGTAGGGAATTGATGGGCTTTGTATGTGCATAATGGCCAAGCTGCCTTTCCATGCCGATCGTCTGCCAAGATAAGAAGCCATAATGAATGGACCTTTAGATGCCCTGGACAGAAGCAGTTTTAATTTGACTGGTTTTAGTAAAATTAATTTTAAAAAGAAGAAAATGGCAGAAGGAAGAGGAGAACAATTTGGAGAGACCAGAAGGACAGAGAGTTACATATATCCAAAGTGGACAATGACCACCGGCTTTTCCACTCTTTGTGCTAGCTGAGTCAGCAGAGGAAGAAAGTTTGATTTTGTTATTTATATAAATCATCAAAAAGCCTTTATGTGCCCAATACTGTGAAGAGATACTTGAGATATGGAAATTAAATAGCCTGGCTAAACAGAAAAGTACTTTAATAAGTACAGAATGGATCATTCATTCATTCATTTACTTGTCCTTCAATGAGTGTTTACTGAGCACCCCTTATTCAAGCTTTGGGTGAATGAAACCAGTCTGCTCCCACTTGCGCAGAGCCTGACAGGCTCAGACTTTCTAGCCAAGTGAGGAATACTCTCCTGGTTCAAGAACTCCTACTTTGTTACATGCTCTCCTCCAGGGGGCTACGCATGAATGTCTTAGACACCTCCTACCCGCCAGGTGGCTCATTTCCCATTTCCACATTTATACTCTGATTTGGGTCCCCTTGGCTTCACTGAGTTTACTAGACAGTTTCCATCACAACAACACATAGCTTAATGAAAACCCCACAATGGCTTTCTCGTGCCTAGAGTGGCAGTCAATCTAGCCAGGAGTGAACAGGAGAAAAGGGGCTCATATTAGCTCTAGGAAAACTCTAGCTATGCCCAAAATTAAATTCCCTTGTGGACCTTGTTTGTTTGTTTGTTTTCATATGCAAAACTTGGAGCTGGAGCAGACATCTTTTCACTGACCTTGTTTGGGATGTTGTATGGATCAGACACACTGTTAGGCCTCAAGGTGCAAATACAGTTAAGATATTATCCTGTCCTCAAGGGATGCATGATCTCATGAAACAAGGGCAAAAACACAGTTAAAACACAGTGAGGTTTAAATGCTCCTTCTGCCTTCAAGTGACCATAAAAGATCTCTAAGCTCCCATCTGGTATCCAAAATGTCCTAAGATTAGAGTCCTAACCTCCATTTTTCCTTTGATTTTTAAGACAAAGTATAGAATTACAAAGAAGCTTGGTTATCCAAGCATTTTAATGGCCACTTTCCATAATACCATACATTTCCCAATGTTAGGAGAAAGAATCCTATGCAAAATGCAACATTAAAAATACCCCCTCACCCCACCTCTGAGGGTATACATTTTTCCACGACTGCAAAAGGAAAGTCACTCATTACTAAGCAGCTCAGTGAAGCTCACACTATTGGAGAATATAAAGTTTTATGAGCAGGTCTCTCCTTCTCTCTCTGGGTGTAAGTGAGAAAGTGAATGAGAGAAAAAGCTGGAGAGGTCTGGCTCAGGAGCCCAGGGTGAATTATAGACTGCCGCTCAAGATTCACAGCTCTTCGTGGTAGGAGGTTAATATTCTCACATGTCATTAGGTCTGCTGGCTCTCCTGATGGTTCATTGAAGCAGGCAGCAAATTATTTCCTCATGCTGCAGAGGACAGCACACTTCAAAGCAAGGGAACTCAGGTCAGGATAGGCCTCCGGGTGGATTAATGACTTGGGATCACCAGGGGTAGTCTATAGGTAAGAAGGAGCCTGAAGCTTTTGACAACACTGACTTTTTGATCCATCTTGACCTGGCTTTCAAGCCAGACCTCCAGATTTTATTCCTATCACCTTCTAAGAACCTGCCAAGACCTGCGAGAAGACCGAGTAACCTGTCTGGTCATTTTATCTTCAATTGGAATGCCTCCACCTGCTCTCTGCTATTGTACATGACACCCACGGTTCCAGGTGGAGCTTACACCTTACCTTTGCAGAGGAGACTTTTCAGCCTATCCTGAACCTGGCTGACCATGGGTGAAGTCCACTCCCAAAGCCCTCTACTCTGCACGCTCCTTCCATCACTGATCCACAGATTTGGTCTACTCACCTATGGTCCTAAGTGTCTTACTCTTATCTCCTTGGTAATGAATTAAGCTATAGGACCACTAAGACCCCTCCTTGCCCCTCCCACAGTGATGGCTAAGTAGGAAAAGAGGAAAACCACCTACTCTGGATGCAGGCCCAAACCCTGATCCTGTCTCCTTTCCAGAAGAAAGGGTCAAGAAGAACCCCAGGAATGTTTATAATACAGACTCATGAAAATATTTATTTACAGGTAACTTGGGAAATATCACTTCAGTCCCAGCTCACCCAATCACTGTATTGGAACAGACCCCTTCCTTTCCCTCTCTCAACCTCAGATTCTTCTGGAGTAGAATGAAGGGGGTAAGCCTATCAGTGTGTCTAGAAGGGTGGCTTATGGACCACATGGATCATAATCTCCCAAGATACTTATCAAAAATTGAGGGGCACCTGGGTGGCTCAGTCTTTCAGGCATCCAACTCTTCGTTTGGCTCAGGTCATGATCTTAGGGTCATGGGATTGAGCCCCACGTTGGGCTTTGTGTTCAGCAGGGAGTCTGCCTGAGAATTCTCTCTCTCCCTCTGCCCCTCCACCACACTCTCTCCCTCTCTCCTTCAAATAAATAAATCTTTAAAAATTCAGATGCCAAGATCCACCCCGACTCACAAAATCACTCTCTCTGCAGGTGGGGTCTGGATATCTACAGTTAACTCCCCACATCACTTCTATGCATGACAAAGTGTGAGAACCACTGAGGATCCCTAATTCAAACACCTTCAGGGTCCAGTGAGATGACCCACTGCATTTCAATAAATTCAAGGTGATTTTATGTATTAGCAAGAGAGAAAAACTACTGTCAACTAAAAATGACCCAATGTTTCCTACCTTAAAATGTCTCAGGAACTCTCTTCCTTTCTTATAGCCTGCTTGTGGCTTTGCAAGAAACATATTCATTAATCAAGGTTGTTACTCCGATAAATACTTGCTTTATGGTATCAAGTGTATGCCCTTTCCTTGTGCACAATAATTTTGTTTTTCAATGCCAAATCACAATGAGTTCTTAAATGGAATGTGAGTTATCAAAAAGGTATATAAGTCAACAGGACTGACAATACTAGTAACTGTAACCAAGCTAGAAGTTGCAATGACAACAAGCCCACCACAATGGCCTCCTGGCCAATGACAATTTTTAAGAAGCCATTCATTTTGAGATGGAGTTGGAGATGTTGAGATGTGGGCGGGGAAGGGGAAATGTGCATTTTAGAAATGCTGAACCACAGAAAATGCAGAGAAGAGAATAAGGAACGGAGAGGACTGATGGAATCACAGCATGTGGTCCACCCAAAGGTCCTGGAATTAGCACTTGGGTTGTCCACACTCAAGGTGATGGGTTGCACTTGGCCCATAGGAGGATGATTATATAATTTGTTGTCTAAACAGGAACACCTCCCAGAATAAAGGGGGTGATATTATTATCCATCATGTCCTGAAAATAGAGTTTAACTAGAATTGTCTTGGGTAGACAGGGATGGAAGTTACCCTGCCCATGAGCTAGCAAAAAGCAACCCCTGGGTAATGTGATCATTAGAGCCTGATTAATTTTAACATTTAGGTCTGGAACATCATGCATCAAATGAAACTGCTTTACACTCCAAGTCTTTTAAAATCCCTGGAAGTCTGGTGTTTATAAGGCTTTTGCTCCCCTAACTCCCCACAACCACCTTGTACTTCCCTACAACTTTCCCTTCCCAATAACACAGGCCTGTGCTTCCCCCCTAAGAGAACACTACAGACCACCACAGAGATTCCTACAATGGTTTGAAGGGATTCCATCAGAGATCCTCCACGAGGGCTGATTTTGGCCTCCCTAGAGAACATGAGTCAAAGTCTGAAGACATTTCTGGTTGTCGTTATTTGGTGTTGTTACTGCCATCTAGTGAGTGGAGGCCAAACGTACTTGAACTCTTCTGCAACATAGAGGACAGGGCCCAGGACAATCTGTTATCTGACCCAGTGTCCTTAGTGCTGAGGTTGAGAGACCCTGGATTACGGGAAAGATAACGCTTTTGCTCCCTCGTTGTGGGGTGAGCCTCTCTCCTTCCTTCTTGCTCTCACTACTGTCCTGCAAGCCCTCCTCGACAGCGGAGGGTTACAGCCAAATTCTGCTGGCCTGATTCCCGATCTGGGAAAGAGTCTCTCCAGTGATGGAAGAGATGGCACAGCTGTCAATCTCCACAAGGGAAGTAATAGAACTTTCCCCATTTCATGGGAGCAGACAAGACTGACAGACTGTGTGACTTTTCCCTTCCCCAACATCACCATAGAAGAAAGTGACAGCAAACATATCAAGCGAATTGGAAGCTGCAGCTCGTTAGCACTCAGAAGTCCTGAACTTCTGCAGATGGGGGCACCCTCAGAAGATGGGGGCACCCTCAGAAGATGTGTGCACTTCTTGGGAAGCCAGTGAAGCCCACGGAGAAAACACTCCACACGGATGGTCTTGTCCCAAGCCGAGACATGTCCCGCTCTGACTTTTCAGATTTGCCCCAGCGCAGCTGTCCGAGCGTGGGCAGAGAAGTCTCCCTCATCACTCCTGATGGACTCCTATTTCCATGGGGAAGCAGCAGCCAGCCTGGACGTACAGCAGAGAAACATCGACCCCCACCCCTTATAGAATGGGGAATCCTGAAGAACACAGCTGAGCAAGGCAGAGTGTGGAGAGAGAAAACAGGAGCACTGGTTCAGGACCAAGGACAGGACGTGAGGTGCGAGGGCCTCAAAACCAGGACAAGAGTACTTCCTGTATGAGTTTCCCAAGGGCTCCTAAAACAAAACACCACAAACCAGTTGGCTTAGAACCATAGAGATTTGTCTTGCAGTTCTGGAGGCTAGAAGTCAGAGTGTCAGTCAGCAGGTGCTAGGGTTGGATGTGTTCCAGGCCTCTCTCCCAGCATGGGCCCTATGTGTGGGTCTGTCTCTTCACATGGAATTCTTCTTATAAGGACACGAATCGTATGGGACTAGGGACCCACTCTACTTCAGTATGATCTCATTTTACCTTACCCAATTATATTTACAACACTATTTCCAACTAAGTCCATCCTCTGAGGTACTAAGGGTTAGAACTTCAACATATGCATTTGGAGAAGGGGGAGACACAGTTCAACCCATAATGCCGAAGTGACAACCAGTTCCATAAAGAGTGCCAAGGTTCTCGCTGGTGGTACTCACAGAGGTGATACTGTGAGGGGGAGTCTCCATAGGTGGCTATTTGAGCCAGGCCCTCAGAACTCACCATCATAAAAACTGATGGGGTGGTCAGCCCCACACTCCTCAAACCATATTCATTTTCACTCTCCTTCCCAAGGCTTTGCACAACCATCATTCAGAATACATAGAGGAAGCATACTACTTATCTAATGTTCACACTTGCATCCACTGTCCCTTTCTGAGCCATAGCCACAAACATAGAGGTAAATGAACAACACTGGTGTGAAGTCAATATTCAAAAAAGGTTCAGTACCCTCTGAGCCCCAACGATGACGTCACAAAGCCAGGCTATTATAGAAGGGAATCTTAAGCATTCATACAGAAAACTGTGACTTTCAATCAAAGCAACACTATAAGACTAGTTTCCTGATCCTTGGGCAAAGTTGGAGAAAAGGCAGGGAATCAAAACCACTGGACTAATATCAAGGGAAAACAGACTGAAAACCAAAGCAAAACCACCTACCAAAATAAATAGACTAGATTAACAAATCAGAGGAGACTGGGGCTACTCACTATGGGGGCAGTAAACACCACACCCTTCAGAAGCCATCAAGAATCATGGTCATGAGTCAGAAGTCAACAACATTGAAGAGAAAAAGTCAACATATATTTTAAGAGAATGATTGCAGTTGCTTTTATTTGAAGTATTAGACAGTTGCTGCATTCAAATTGTTTATAATTCTTATGGAGAGACAAGATGTCAACATGTGGAAATTAAACAATACAAGATTCAAGAAGTAACTCAAGATAACAAGAGAACTGTCACAAAGCACTATATGATTATATGCCAAATAAACAATATAGAAAATAAGTCCTTTAAGAACCCAGAGGGAATGATCCACTTTAGGCTGGAAGTCCAAGAATGATACTCTCAAGGATGTATTTTCTGAAATGAGACTTCAAATTATACAAGTGTATGCTGTGTAGTCTCTTTAAGAACACAGAGGAGTAGGTAACAGGATTTTAGAAATACTTCATTCCAGAGATCATTAATACTATTTAATGATGAAAGACAAACAGTAAAATGTTGGATTCCTCATTCTTAATGCCAAAATAATGGAATATTAGGATTAAATGTCAATGGTGTGGGTGGCAATTTCTAATATGACTCCCACTGGTCCCTTCTTCTGGTATGCATATCCTCTACCTGAACGAGGGCTGGACCTAGTGCCTCAGTGACTTGCTTCCAATGAACAGAATAAGGTAAAGGAATGGGTTCTCCCTTGTAAGGTAAGGTTACGAAAAGACTGTGACCTCCAGGGGCGCTTGGGTGGTGCGGTGGGTGAAGGCCTCTGCCTTCGGCTCAGGTCATGATCTCAGGGTCCTAGGATTGAGACCCGCATCAGGCTCTCTGCTCAGCAGGGAGCCTGCTTCCCTTCCTCTCTCCGCCTGCCTCTCTGCCTACTTGTGATCTCTGTCAAATAAATAAATAAAACCTTAAAAAAAAAAAAAAAGACTGTGACTTCCATCTTGCTGGAAAGCTCTCTTTTGCCCACTTCTTTAAAAGCTGCCATGTTGTGAGCTGCCCTGTGGAGAGTCCCATGTAGCGAGGGACCGAGGGAGCCATCTGACCATCCACCATGAAAATGAGGCCTTTGTTGAACATCTTGTGAGGCAATGAATCCCACCAACAACCACGTGAATGAGCTTAGAAATGGATCCTCTCCAGGTGAGCCTGAGAGGATGACAGCCCCCTCTGGCATCTTAATTGCAGCCTTGTGAAAGACCCTGAGTTAAGCCACATCTAGACTCCAGACCACTGAAGCTGTGATAAATAATGCTTGCTAAATTGCGGGGGTGATTTGTTACGTGGCACTAGATAACTAACACAAATGGCAAGATGCTGGTGTACCTATTTCCCTAACCTGCCAACTAAGACCTTCTCCATCCTCCTAATAAGAGAATATCAGAACTAACTGAGATAAGGAGATGAAGGAAAACCAAAAATACCTAGACACAAGAAGGAGTTGTATATTAGATTTGAGGTGCCAGGCACTTTACATGTTTGACTGAAGGGATACAAGCCAAACACCAGTGATCTGGGCCCCAAACGTTCCCTGGTAGCCTGTTCAAAAGCAAGTGGGTATTTAAACATTGGGTCCAGTGGTCTGGCTTTCTGAAAAGGAGCTGGGCTACTCTAGATCAGGTCTCCCAGCATGAAAAATGTTGATAGCGCCATGACCCAGAGCAGTGAGTACCACTCACGGATCCAGAGGCAGGAGACTTGATTCCACCATGTAGGCTTTTGTCCTGGGACTGCTCACCTAAAAGCTTGGGAAAGAGTCTAAGCTGATGAATGAAAAGGTTCAATGTCATGCAGGCAGATCCTTCAGTCAAAGTGCCGCAGTCTGCAGCAGTTTGGGGGTTCTCTGAGCTGAGCTGCTATCTGCTTCCCTACATTTCTGAACATTTTGCACCCTGGAAAGACAGAGGTAAACCAGCACTCTCTGCAGGGATGCTGTCGTTATACATGCAGAGTTCCCAGAAATAGAATTTCAGGTGGAGATACGAAAGCAAGTTGTTTATTTGAGAGTTAATCCCACAAAGCACCAGAAAATGAAAGCAGAAAGGGAAAGAAGTTAATAAATGATGCATCATGAGCTCGGTTACTGCTGGGGCCAAGTAGGACTCAACCCCTCTTTAGGGCCAGGATCAGTAAGCTTTTCATGCCGCTGGCCAGATAATAAATATGCTGGGATCTGAGGGCCATATGATCTCTGTCACAAATCCTCTGTGTGATACTAGACAGATAATACATTTAAAAAAATGGATATTAAATAAATATATAAATGAAGCCATAAAAATGTTCCAGTAAAACTTTATTTCCAAAAACAGGCCAGATAAGGCCCTTGAGCCAACCTCTGCTCTAGACTAGTATGGGCTGCTGGATGGGTCACTTCTGAGTGCTCTATTACATGAGGGGGCAGGGAACAGAGAGATTTATCTACCTCCTCCATGAGTCACTGGTTCAGGGCTAGGCAGGCTCCAGGAGCCTGAGAAAGAGAGTCGTGAGTGCCTACGGGTTGGAAGCCATGAAATGGGTGTGCACAGGAATGCTGAGTGCCGAAGGGATATGGGCAGAACCACCACAGCTACGCAGACACTGTCCCAGCCTAATCCGCTCTTAAGGAGAAGGGGAAGAGGATGGCAACAGAAAGGGAGAGGGAAGGGGCGCCTGGGTGGCTCAGTGGGTTAAAGCCTCTGCCTTCGGCTCAGGTCATGATCTCAGGGTCCTGGGATCGAGCCCCACATCGGGCTCTCTGCTCAGCGGGGAGACTGCTTCCTCTTCTCTCTCTCTTTGCCTGCCTGTCTGCCTACTTGTGATCTCTGTCAAATAAATAAAACAAAATATTTAAAAAAAAAAAAAAAAAGAAAGGGAGACGGAAGCAAACACAGAGGCCCTCCACTGACCGAGCACTGCGGACGGTCAGCGCCGCTGTCCTTGTTCCCTCTCTCCCTTTCCCCTCTGCCTGCCCCACTGGACTTCCACAGAACTACCAGGGAGGGGCCCATCTCCAGTGCCACGGTTTACCTGTTGCCTGATTGAGGCCCTAACCACAGCCCCACCACCTCCAGGCCTCACCTCCTAGTATACCCTGAGACTCCTCCATCCTTCAAGAGGTCTTTCCCTCATGTGGAGTTTCCGTGTGCTGTTTTGTCCTAAATGAAATTAAAGTGTCCTTTTGTTGGATGAGAAAAAGATGGAGAAAATCAATAGAAGAGATTGTGCATCTACCAAAAGTCTATGGTCTACTTCGTCCTCGAGGAAAGGGAGAGAAACCACCCGTCCTCTCCTCTACGCCCCAGTTGGAGTCAAAGCAAAAGAAAAAAATTAAATTAAATCATCTTATTATGTAATTGGGACTAGGCCTCAGGCTGCAGCAGTAAAGAAGGGATTAAGGGCAGAGCCACCTGGGCAGCCATTCTCCTGGGTCCCACTACCACCCCCCTCATTCCTTTTTATGGCCAACAGATTAAAATGCGAGCCTAGCAATCTTTGATCTTTCACTTGCTGACACAAATCCTTTCAAGCTTCCAACATTTTCTGCTGAGGTAATTAGTACTAATTAAAAGGTTTCCAACAGTCTTTGCTCCTTTTTTTTTTTTTCCCCTCCTGTGTGTCTCCCCCCTGGCTCCCCTCCCCCAAAGAAATTGCTTTTACAAGTACCTTCTATCCCTGAAACATGGGCATCCCTCACTTTCTTCTTTATCTGAGCTGGCCAGATCAAGTAGATTAGTGACTCCATTATTCGGAATACAAAGCCAGACAACAGGTTTTTACTATCGCTCCTGACCTGTTGAGAGCGCATGGGCTTATATTCAGAAACAGGCGTCTTGGTTTATACGAAGAGACAGTCCAATTATGCAGGAAAAGTCACCATGCAGTGTCGTCTTCTGCCCAAAGAAGGACACCATTTAGTGACGAAGTGCTTCACTCCAGTGTCTCTCTCTCTCTCCCTCCCTCTCTCTCTCTCTCTCTCTCACACACACACACACACACACACACACACACACACACACACGAGTGCGCACGCGTACTGCTTCACTGCTCAGACTGACAAGTTGCAAAACTTGCCTCCTAGCTTGCTTTGTTTCTGTGCTTTCTCTTTGTTTGGAGAGGTTACAGGGCAGGAAACATCCATATGGGCTATTTAAAGGATAATGCCAAAAAAAAAATTAAAGAAAGGATCATCTTAAAGTTAAAAAAAAAAATACTTGGAGAGAAACATGTGCGTGCATGCATGCACGTGCACACACACACACAAACACACACACGCACCCTGAGCCATGGATTCAAATTTCCAATGAGCAGACAGCCTCTGTGGTCTTCCCTTGGTTCTCTGCCGTGGCAGTGGGGGCATGGAAGCTCTGGTGGTGTCGCTGGGCTGGGAGCCCCGCCCCGAAGCGAGTGCGACCCTGACTGGAGCTTCTGACACACACCACTCCCTGCAGCCACATCTCACTACCAGTGAGTCCAGTGCCCGGCTGGCGGGCCGGATGGCTGAGGGCGGGCGTGGGAGGAGGGAGGGAACCCGGCAGGGACTAAGGGCTACAGCAATCTGGGATGCTCTCTGCTCTCCACCTGCCTTGTAGCAGAAGTGAATGTGGGAAGGGTAGGTGACCCTTAATCCCTTTCTTACGGATGTGAAAACTGACACCCGGAAGGGAATGCTCCTGAGTGAAAGGCTGATGTCGGCTCTCACCAGCACTTGTGATTCCGGGCAGCTCTCAGTGACATCAGCCTGCTAACCTGGAGAGGCAGGTGTGAAACCTGCTCCACTTGCCCCAGGAAGGTTCAAAGGTCCAAAGGTCCAGTGGGCAGTCCATTTGCTCAAGGGCACAGATCAGCTCACAGCTATCTCTCCCAGGCTCTTCAGCCCATCCTCAATAGGGGAGATGAGACGGCCACTCCCACACCCTTCGTGCTGGTGTTCAGCATTTTCAGGAGGTGAGAAAAGACTTCTCCACGCCTCTGTGGGTCCTACTACAGCAGCGGCAGCAGCAAGGAGAACCCCCTTTTTTTGACTTGGCTATTAGGGTCATTGTGTTAAATGGGTAGAAATCTTCCTTTAGAGCCCTTAGGCCCAGAAATTAGTCACTTCGGACCCCAAATGGGTGTTGATGAGGCTGTACTGATCAGTGCAGGGTGCCACTAAAAAATATACTCACTCCCTACCCCACCCTCGGAAAAAAAAAAAAAGGCAAACAGCGAAAAGTAATGGATTTAATGATCTAGAAAATCTAGACGCTGGAAACTCCAAGGGAGATCATATTAAATTAGACCAGTACAAACAAGCCAAACTAGATTTATCCTCTTGTGGTTACAGATTTTATCTACTAAACCAGGTTTTCGGGGCTAGTGTCTGTTTTCAATGAATAGAATTTTTGAATGTCAAGTCCCAGAATCCCTAGGAGAGGATAATTTACCCCCAGGATCTCAGTTCGGCCAGGGCTGGCCATCCCGGAGTCCCTGCAGAGGGCCAGGGACACAGGCTACTTCTCTTCCTGCTCCTGGGGATGGATGCCTGTTGAGAACCAGTCACAGGAGGGACTCAGAGGTGGGTGGAGGCAGGGATGAGATTCAGAGAAAAAAGATGATTTTTTTCCTTGACTCCTCCCCGAGGGAGTGAGGAAACCTGAGAGGGAAAGGAGTGGGAGAGTCAAACAATGGCAGAGAACGTTCTGGAACAGAAGTCACCTACTCTTAAAAACACACACATGAACTGGATTAAGAGTACCCTTAATGCTATTATGGACCCAGCAGGTAGGGAAATGCCTTCGGGGTCCTTTTTTAGAGCAAAGGGGACATGAAACCATTTAAGTCTTCCTTCCTCCGAGGAAATGATTCTACCACCTTGCCTCTGAAGCCAATGGAGAGAAAGCCTCTACTTGTCCAGCCTCCCTCTCCCAAGAGCCTTCCCCCGGGGCCAGCCCAACAGGGAAAGGCTGGGCCTCCCCGCCGGGGAGGGGACTGGCTGCTGCCATCCTGATTTGGGTAGCTGCTAAGACATAATTATAATGAAGAGAAGGCGGGTGGGGGGGCGGGTGGAGGGAAGGAAATTACTTTAGAAAATTATGAAAAATACCTTGACGGCATCTCTTTGAGGCTCACATTTAGCTCTTGGAAAAGATTTCTGCCAAAGGGTGAGTTCTGACAGGGAGAGATGAAATGAAGGGCTGGGGTTGGGGGGGGGGGGGGGCGTGGGCCCTGCAAAGAGGCAGCCGTCTGTCAGAACTGATGACTCGGCAGCTGCTGTCAGACTGGAATAGTTACCCACCCGGTGCAGGGGGCCACTGCAGAGGACAAAAAAAGCCCGGACAGCAGCCAGTCTGGTCAAAATGACCACACAGAGACGCACACACAAGCGGGTCAGGCCCTCAGACCACCGAGCACTTCCCCCAGAGGCTCTAATCATCCGGGAGAGAATTGGGTTTAGACAGTAATCCCAACAGTTTTCAACTCTGTTGAATCCGACCCAGACCCAGGGCTGGGAGCTCCGGGGCCCTGCGTTAGGTGAGAGCGTGCAGGCAGGGCTCAGCACCCGTGCTCGTGCGCCAGACAGATGTGGGTCATGCAAGCCCTGCAAATCCCATCACTCTACTTTCGGGTCCACCTCATCTGGATTTTTAAGACATTGCCTTTTTTCTGCACCAACCCTGCATTCGAATGAGCTCACCAAAAGGTTATTTCCCTGACTTAACTCCGAAAGAAGCGGGGAGTACTTTAATGCAGGATTTGTTCTTTGTTTGCTTGTGGTTTGTTTGATGGGGCTACTTCTCGGTTGAGTGGGGGAAACATGAAACTGGGAGTCAGGAGCCGGTGGTGTACCAAGGAGACAGGGAGGAGGCCGGCGGGAGTGTCCAGCATGGCAAGGGTGGGATGTTGTATCACTGACACTGTTTGAAACCGTCAGATCGTGGTGGTAATAAAATCAGAGCCTGGGGCTTTGTTATGTTTTATATGTTCTTTACAGACAAGGCAGTCCCCTTCCTCCCACACCTAGGGCAAGGCAACCTGTTCCTAACCCCCAGGAAACTTGGCCTCGAAGGCCATTTCTGCTCCCTACGGTCTATGTGATCTAAGACAAAGCACTTGACATGTTTGGATCATGCATTCTGCATTTATGAAAATAAGAGAATTGGCTCAGGAATGCCTGGGTGGCTCAGTGGGTTAAAGCTTCTGCCTTCGGCTCAGGTCATGATCCCAGGGTACTGGAATCAAGCTCCGCATCGGGCTCTCTCCTCGGGAGGGAGCCTGCTTCCTCCTCTCTCTCTGCCTGACTCTCTGCCTACTTGTGATCTCTCTCTCTCCGTCAAATAAATAAATAAAAATCTTTAAAAAAGAGAGAGAGAGATTTGGCTCAATGATGACTAAATCTCTTCCATTTAAAAGTTTCTCAAGATCCGTATTTTCCACAATTATTTCAACTGGAAATTTTAGCGGTGAAAGGTAATTTCCCATGACTATGCTGAAGGAAAGGCCAGGGCTCACACACACAGTGCGTCAAGACAGGTCTGGGAGAGCTCTCCAGCGCTGCTCAAACACTGGTTTATACCTTCAAGGGCAGGGAAGGAGTTCCCTGACCCTGAATGCTGTGGGTCTGCTTGTCTGATGTGGCAGAGGGATGCAGAGGGGGAGCTGTACGAGTGTTAACTTCCTTGCCCTGCCTGGAGGCGGGTGGGCACCGACCACCCCAGTCCTCTGGACCCCGCAGGCAGGGACACCGGGCAATGCCACCGATGTACAGAACACTCTGGGACAGAAGGCAGCCCAGATTTGAAGGCAAAAGGTGTTTTGCTTAGTTTCTTTCCAAAGATGAGTTAATGTGTTTCAAGGTCAACTGGAGAAAGGGTGCACCAGGCAAAAAGGGAAAAAAAAAAAAAAAGTGTTTAAAAGGCTGCAGCTTTAAAAGCTTAACCAGCAAAGTCCCTCCAGCCTTCAGTCAATGGGAATCAAAACAATGATTTCAAGCTATTTCATTCAGTCTATAGGCAGGATCAGTAGATGAAGGCTTGCTCCTTTCTTTCCTTTTCCCCCATTTCCAAACTGCGATCCATTCCCCATTCCTAAAGGCCCATTTTGACAGAGTCTATTGTCAGCCTTTTCAGGACATTAGCCACCCCAAACACAAACTCTTGGGCAATAGAAGTTTTCTGGGGGCTCTCTTCTCCCCCCGCTGCCCTCCCCGCGCCTTCAAATCCTAGAGGCAATGCTGCAGAAACCTATAAGCGGAGAGGATTTCTAATGCCTGCCACTTGCTTAAAATTGATTTTCAGATGAGAGCTCGAGAGAGCCAAGTATCCCCACAGTTTGGAACACTCATCATCGCTGACGATGAAGTCATTTGCTGCCATAAGCAGAACAAGGGTTAATGACCCAAAATCGAATAAATTACTGGATTCAGATCCATCATTACCACTGGTTTTAAAAATCGTCTGGAGCAAGTGAGTGTGGACTCAGGGCCGTCACAAAGATGGACGCGGCTCCCTTTCCCCTCCTTTGCTTACAACAATAAATCCTTCCGAAGTGCATCTCAGACTCACACACCAATTAACATTTCTCATACCAGTGCACGAGGGGCCGTGCAAAGTGATTCCATAGTAAATTAGTCTGGAAATTGCCTCTCATGTGACACTGGGAGATGTCCTCCGTCTTTGGGATGGGGGGGGCGGGGAGGCAGGAGAACTTTCTTCCCTAAGTGCCACTCCACAGTCTCACCCTGGATGAGGCAGTGGGGATGGTGGGGCAGGCGGCTTTCAGCATCACAGTAAATCTTCACACAGTTTATCCAAACAAAGACCAGTGTAGGGAAAGGGAGACACACGGGGGAAGCAGATGAATAAGCAAGATCAATTATGGTGGGGGGCGACCCTGGGGCCCCGCTCCATGACACAGATCTCAAAGCAAATTGTGCCCAAGTGGAGCTGACGCGGCTGGACCGAAAACAGTGTTCTCCTAAAGGATGTCTGCTCCCCCTCCCATTCACCGGCCGGTGGGGGGGCCGAAGGAGAGAATGGGAAAGGAGGGGAGAGGGGGGCAGAGAGGGGCCAAGGGAAGGGAGACAAGGAGGCGGGTGAATGAAAAACCACACATAATGGTCTGGGGTTTATTTTACTGAGAGCAAAATGGCTCAATTTGAGCACTTTAGACTGTTGAAATTGGCTAGCGTGAGATACAAGGGTACGTCCAAGAGGATCGTTACATCTGCGGCAAGACAGTGTACAACCAGGGGGCAGAGAAAAGGAAAATAAATATATAAATACACACACACACACACATGCACACAAGCACGCCTCCTCCATCCTGCAAACTTTCTTGGGACCCAGAGAGAATCACAGAGGTGATTTGGCAACAAAATGCTCAGCAAAACATCCCGATGCCCTTAACTCCTCAAATTGCATCTCTAATGTGTGAGGCGTCTCGTACTTTGCCCTCCTGCTTTGTGTTCCGAAAATGCCACATCTTTTAAAAAAGAAGCCTGGTTTATTATTTAGTAGGAACAGCGGGTGTGTGTGTGTGTGTGTGTGTGTGTGTGTGTGTGTGTGTGTGTTTTAAGGGCTGATAATAATTCTGATCCCCCTTTCAAAAACAATCCACCCCTCACTAAGAAAAAGTCAGAGCGACTGACTAATGGGAGTAATTCAAAGTACCTCAATTAAAATTCAGGTTTTGGCCTTTCGAGCAGTCTATTTAAAGATTTTTTTCCCCTAGATTGGTTGTAGACAGATGATTATTAAATATTTATGTGTCTGTGAAAGGGGCTCTTGGAGCTTGGCTCGGCTGAGTGCTGAGCTTTTTGTTGCTGTTGCTTCTCCTCTTGGAGGGCCCAGGGAGTCATTACTTTATTTGGGGCCTTAACCACCTAGTTTCCAAGAGCCCCACATGCCAGCCCGTGGGTCTTCCTAGGGTGGGACAGAGGCACCCCGGCTCTCTCCACGTGAAAGGTGGAGAAATCAAGGAACCTTCTCTCCGCTGAGCTAATCGGACTCTCCTTCCAAACTCAATCCAAATTCACTCCTCTGAGGAGTTTTTTGTGGACTGATGACTTCAGTCCCAAGGGGGCATGAGGACTCTCCGGTCTTCCGTGATCCTCACCAGATATTTCCCTGTATTCGTGCGTTAACTCTCCAGGAAGAGAAAGTTCTGTCTCCTTAAATGGTTTATAAACTCCCTGAAGGCAGTGTCTGAAGATGCTGCACTATCCACACCTCTGACGGACTGGTTTAGTCTCCTTCACTGTGTGAAACAAGGACTCTTTTTCAAATTCACCTGAACCCCTACACCAGAGAGGTTCTTGCCACAGCCCAGAACTTTCCTTTAGGAGAATTAAGTCACCTTATTTTAGCACCAAGCTTCTTTTGGGGAACAGAGAGAGTTTGAGCAAGGACTTCTCTGTGCTAAGACCAGGAACAAGGACATGGGTGGATGGTACAAGATAGCTGTTGCCTCTTCTTCAAGGAACAAAGGTTTATCAACATTTTTCTATGTGCAAAGGGCTGAGGAAAGTAAGCGGTTTCCGCAAGCTGGAAATACTCCCTCACTTCTATACTCTGGAATATCCTATAGTTTTAAAGGTATGGAGAAATATGGATAATGTGTTCTAAAAAGAATGCAAATGGTATAGTAATACTTATACAGTAGTCCTATATTTGGGGGAAAATTGTACAAAGTAGTAAGGAGAAGACTGGAATGCTACCTTGGCGGAGGGGATGAATCTGTTTTGTTTGGCTTCTAGCAATAAAGATTTACTGCTTTTCTAGCATGAAAGGAGACACCAATAAAAAAAAAAAAAAACCACTTTAAAAGAAGAGGTCATGATTTCTACCCTCAAAGTTGACTTTCGTACAGTGGTTCGTAAGTCCCTCCACCATCTGCAACAAAATCACCTGAGAAGGGATTTAAAAATACAGATGAGGGGTGCCTGGGTGGCTCAGTGGGTTAAAGCCTTTGCCGTCAGCTCAGGTCATGATCCCAGGGTCCTGGGATCAAGCCCCGCATCGGGGCTCTCTGCTCCGCAGGGAGCCTGCTTCCTCCTCTCTCTCTGCCTGCCTCTCTGCCTACTTGTGATCTCTGCCTGTCAAATAAATAAAATCTTTAAAAATAGACAAATAAATAAATAATAAAAATAAAAAATGCAGATGCTAGGGACCAAAGCTGGAACTTCTACTACAATACATCTGGAGTATGGACACAACCTGTCTCTGTTTCCCCAAGACTTTCTGATTAACAGACAAAGTTTGGTAATCAGTAGGCCGGCATATCTACCAGATATCCAATCTTCTGCTTCCATCTCTAGATCACAGTTAAAAACTAAGAGGAGTTGTTGACAGGATTAACAAATTTATCAGAATCTGCTCCTACTTTTAAATAACCAGGAGAAGTTACCTGTTGCTTTTGAGAATACTCTCTACCTTGATTACAGGTATAGGTAAAAACATGACCTGGACTACACCAGACTATCCAAACACGCTTTTTAGAGTTAGATCATTTCTCATTGTATTATTTGAAAATTTACCTAGGGGTATAAACCCCTATCTTTAAAGCAAAGCATCTTAAAATAATTACCCTTGAGGCTAGACACTCAACCAGTAACTTAGGATGTGAACTTGTAAATTACCCATAACTCACGGAGATGAATTTTAGTCAGTCTTTACTCATTGTTCACTGATTTATGAATTCATAAAGTTACTCATTCGGGCCCTCATTCACTCATTCAGACGCTTAGCCAACAAACATTAGAGACTAAGCTACAGAATGCTGGCTTTACATCCCGCCTCCCCATCTCCATTTGATACCAAACACTACCTGGTAGTACCAGGTGGTACCCAGCACTGTAGATGATTAAGGGCAATCAGGCAGGCAGGCAGGCATGGCCATTCCTCCTCTCCATTAACCATGCTGTTTCCATTTGTTAGGCAGAAATTTTATTCCAGGAATTCCTGTCGTGGCGGGCTTCTTCCTCTCCCTCCCCACCTTGCAAGTTCAGAGACGGCCAGCTCATTTTGACAGTACTTTCGTCCTTCAGCTCACTTCCTCAACTTGTTCACCGTCCTAATGCAGCCTCTGCTGAACTCCATGTGCCATAAAGCAGCCTGCTTTGCGACCTCCCCCGGGACGACCGATGGTATTATCTGCTTTTTCTCTTTTCCCACAGCATGTATGGCTTCCGAACATACCATATCATTTATTTATATATCACGTTGACTGTTTAATGCACATTATAAGGTCCACGAGCATGGCTGTCAGTTTTGCCCACAGATGTAATGCAAGCATTTAGGATCATGTCTAATGCACAGTGGGCACTCGAGGGAGGGAGGGAGGGAGGGGTTTTCTTCCCACCATGGGCCAAGCTTGACTTGAGTCAGTCAAGAAGGTTAATCTGCTGTTGGCAGCCATGAATCAAGTGGAAGGGTTTGGGGGATTATCAGCTTCCTCCGATTTTCCACCTGCCAATCCCCTCCAATTGTGGGATGCCTGGGAACTGACTACTGTCATATCACTGCCCGTCCATCCTCTCAGCCAGGGGTGGCACTCCCTGCTCTGTTTGCTCTCTCAACGCTGGCCGCCGCTTCCTTCCCCAGAAACCAGCACTTTGAGAACGCCAGAACCATTTGCTCATAAATACCAACTCCTGCTCCCCCCCACCCCCACTCAGGCTCCAAACGTCCCTTCATTTATAAAAAAAGGGTCATTTCAGTTTCTGTTCCCTATTCCGGAAATGGCTAAAGTGAGACCCCAAACTGGGAAGACTAAGCTTGGGTTAAGTAAGCTTTTGACTGGAAGAGGGTTAAAAAAAAAAAAAAAATCAACTTTGTCCTCCCAGTCTGGGGGTCCTTCAACCTCAAATTGTGTGCCTTTTCCAGGCTTGAGTCCTGAAGAGCCTTCTCAGTCCACCCTTTGCCTTCTCATACAATCTGAGGGGTTCCCACAAGCCTCAGATTTTCCAGAAATGTAGAAATGAACTCCTCTTACAGAAGCCCAGTGTTGCCTTAGTGCCAGAGACCACCTGTCTCCTATTTCTGCCATGCTCCTTGGCTCTGTCTCCCTGTCCTCTGCCTCAGTCCCTCACACACAGCTAAGTGTTCTTCAACAATGAGCTGCTATATTCATTTAATTAAAGATGCCCTCAGATGAGTGGGGCAAGAGCTACCTACTGGGTGCGAGGCCCTGTACAAATATGATCGCTAATACAAGTAACAACTCTGCAAATGGATCGTTATCCCCATTTTACAGAAGTAGAAACCAAGGCTCAGAGAATATAACCAACTTACACCCTAAGTCACACTGCTAAAAAGTGGTAACTCTGGGATTTGAAGCTCGGACCCTTAGATTGTGAGGGCCATGCTTTCCTGCTATGAACTGAATGTTTGTGTACTCCCAAAATTTGTATGTTGAAGCCCCAATCCCCATTACGATGGTATTGGAAGATGGGGCCTCTGGGAGGTAATGAGGGTCAGATGAGGTCAGGAGGGTGGGGTCTTCATGATGGGATTAGAGAGACCAGAATTCTGAGGACAAAGTGAGAAGGTGTCTGCCTGCATGTCAGGAAACGAGCTCTCACCAGGAACAGAAGCCAGTCCCTTGATCTCAGACTTCAGGTTCCAGGAGTGTGAGAAAATAAATGTGTGTTGTTGAAGCCCCCCCCCCCCCACCAAGTCCATGGTATTTGGTTGTGGCAGCCCGAGCTGACCCAGACACTGCAGCAAGGAAAACAGGAGCTCCCCCTAAATCTCCAGGGTCACCTCTATAATACCCAGGCCAGTCCAAACAAGACTGGTCCATCTGGGGTCCCTGAGGAGTGTTAAATGCTGAAGCCCAGGACCTGGTTTTAGGTGGGTGGGTGCAAGGAGGTCTGTTCTCAGTCTCTTTCACCCATGAGGAGCTACAGGCCTAGTGCCAAGGGCCCTCTTTTAAATCCTTGAATGGTCAACAAAATCCCCTAGATCTGAAAAAAATTGGGTCCAACATGTGAATTAAAAATTACAAAACTAAGACTAAGAAAGGCTCAAATAAATTTCAACATTAAGAAATACTACGTTCATTGGTAGGTCAAGTGCAAATCGAGCCAAGCTCCTCTACAGTTTAACGTAACAAAGTTTATCATAAGAAAATTTATTTATTCTTTTTTTTTAATTTATTTATTTTTTCAGCGTAACAGTATTCATTGTTTTTGCACAACACCGAGTGCTCCATGCAATTTGCCCTCCCTATTACCCACCACCTGGTTCCTCAACCTCCCACCCCCGACCCTTTAAAACCCTCAGGTTGTTTTTCAGAGTCCATAGTCTCTTATGGTTCGCCTCCCCTTCCAATTTTTTTTTTTTTTATAAACATATAATGTATTTTTATCCCCAGGGGTACAGGTCTGTGAATCGCCAGGTTTACACACTTCACAGCACTCACGATAGCACATAACCTCCCCAATGTCCATAACCCCCTCCCCCTCTCCCAACCCCACCTCCCCCCAGCAACCCCCAGTTTGTTTTATGAGATTAAGAGTCATTTATGGTTTGTCTCCCTCCCAATCCCATCTTGAAAATGTGTTTATTCTTAAGCCTCAAAACTGTGAAAATGATTTTTAGGATCCTTTCAAAAATTTCATATTGAAACCTCATCACTCATTTTTAATGTGAGTTGGAGGGGGTCATTTTACTAAGTTTAATATGTTGTAATATGGGGTCCCTAAGACAGAGGTACTCAGGTTGTTCAAAGGTCTTAAAATACCCTGTTTGCCGGTGAGAAGTTGAGGCTGGCAAAACGTGTGTCATGGTTACCGTTTTCCTTCTCCTTTGTGTTCACTGTGTTTTGCTGGGGCACCCAACATGGCTGAGCGGGTTCCAAGCCAGGGGCCTGCCCTGTAGGGGGACTGGAAGCCATGGGAGGAATCACCAAAGAATGGCAAAGAATTTCAGACCCTTAGGCTTCTGTAGAAGGCAGGACCTCTGGGAAGGCAGTGCGGTGTGCTTCAAAAGCACGAGATCGGGAGTCAACAGACCTGAGTTCTATTCCCAACTTCACTACCAACAAGTTGTAGGACTTGGGATACACCCCCAGCTCCTAGGACTGTGCACCCAACAGGGATTCGATAAAATAGTTGAATGAATCAATATGAGGGAGCTTAATAAGTCAGTGTTCCCTAATGGCATGTGTGAAGACCCCCCCCCTCCCGGGGCTGGAGGGGGGCAGGGGGACAGGTAGACTTTGAACACCAAGTGTTCTCCCCCATCCTGCTCCCAGCCACAGTCACCTGCCAACTGTAGTCATCTTTACATAAATCAGACTTTCCAAAACCCCTTTACTGCAGGGCTGGGAGGTGTCTAAGGAGACAGGGTCAGTATAGTCCATTGTGGGGTCACATGATACAGCTCTGAAGTGTCACCTCTTACCCAACACGCTGGGCCACCTTTGTCACAAATGTGAAGGGCTCCCTCAAGAGCCCCAAGCCTGTCCCTCTGAACCCACCCTTTGCCTCCCGACTCTAGGTTCACCTCTAGGATTCATTTTCACTGGAGTCCCTGAACAGGGCTTTTCCAAAATCTCGAAGCAAAAGGAAAACAACCAGCTGGATTTAAAGCCTCTCCAGGATGAGGCACAGCCGGCCTCCTCCCTCTGCCGTCCTCCCGAACGAGGCTGCAGGGAACCAAGGCAGGCATACTGAGTCAGAGCCATCCCGGCACTCCCAGACCCACAGCCCAACCCCGCAACCTCCACAGAAGGAAGGCTGACAGCCTCCCACAAGACACACCAGCAGAAGCCATCTTCATTTGCAAGAATTCACATGTTCCCTAATTATTTCGAGAGGACTTTCAGAATGAGGTCATCGCCTCCCCTTTATCACTTGCCACACGCACCGTGTCAGAGCTCCGGCACTCCTCGGCAACACAGTCCTGGCCCCCCACCTCCACCACCAAAAACCCAAATAATTTCAAAAACATTTTTATCCTAAAATGTTCCCCTCAATTTAAGAAAAAAAAATTATCTTCAAGCGAAGAGATTTCTTTCCATTTCAATCCCACAACAAGGAGAATGTCAGCCCAGCTTTTTTTTGACAGACAAATTATTGAATCAAAGAGAAAATGCCATTAAGCTCACAGGTTAGCAAGTGTCAGGAATGGTTTAAAGAGATATCCCCATTTATCTTCCAAACATGCACGAAATGTCACTAATGTGTGTTTATCATGTATAATCAGACAAAGAAAATATCGAAATAAAGTACTCCCGCATACAATAGAAATCTCCTTCCATCCTTCAAGATATCAGTGCTATTCAAATAGAATAATAATGATGAAGCCTCTCTCTTGAAAATGGAAATCAAGTGAAATGTAGATAGAAATGATTTTTTTTTTTTTTTTGGTAGTTGATGTACATTTCTAAAGTGCATTAACAGGAAATCCAGAACTTTTTAGGTCAATTATATTGTCAGTATTGTCAATGCCACTGAAATGAACACTCAAGCAGTGCCTGTTCTTGCTGGAATCAAGCTACAGAAGAACCCCCTAGATTGGGGACTTAGAGAAGAACCAGAGACACACTGGAAGCCTGACGTTGTTCAAGCATGCATATATATGTATCTATATTTTTTTCATTCAAATCCATCTGAGCCCCAAGCATTTTCGCTTACTATAAATTTCAATAGGAGGAAAAAAAAAATCTACAGCTGATCTCAAACCTGGCTTTATTTTCCTCCCTCTTCTCCCTCCATGATGACGAAGCATATTTTTGTAAGCCAGGTGCTATGGCAACAATAAAACGCAGCCCCAGAGTGAATGCTCTGGACAGCGAGAGCACTGCTACGCATTCTGGACTTGCGAGAGACCCAGGTACATGAGCTGTCTGCTGGAGAAAGAGACAGTCCTTGCATCAGAACCGACCGTCCCTTTCAGATCTGAAAAGAGCTGGTATTTCAACCTGGAGAGAATTTCGCTCTTACTGCTTTCTCTCCCCACAGTCCCACCAGCTTTGTGATTTATTTCCCCACTTTCTGGGTCACAAGTATCCCGAGAGCAGAAACTACATCTGTTTTGGTGCATCACGGAGTCCATTGACCTTCAAGCAGCTCATGCTCAGAAGCTGGTCAGTGAGCAAGGGAACGGAGAGCATAAAAAGCAGCCTTTCCTTTCTGGGTGCTCCCAAACTCACCTCCTCTGGCTCTGGGATACCTCACAGCCCCATGGAGAGATGGCCAAGGTCGTGGACATCCACGTGTTTGGGAGGCAGTAACTTACCACTTCAAAAAAGTGTCTGCTCTCCCCAACTGCTGGCATTAAACTCCCGTGTCAGTTACAACGTAAGGAAAGAGATGGATCCAAGAAAAAAGGGTCCTAAAAATGGGGAGTACGGTCCTAAGACAGCAAGCTCTCAAGTCAGCCTGTCTCCACCATCCAGCTGTGTGGTCTTGGACCCTCAGTCCTCCCCTGAGGATGGGAATACAAGTCACTGTTACCCCACCAAGGTGGGTGAGCTTCAATGAGTTAAGATGTGTAAAGCCCTGACAGCGAATGATATGTAATAGGTGCTCCAAAAAATGTTAGCTATTATTTTTAATATTTACTTCTTTTCTTTTGCTATACGCATCAGGAAAATGAGACTTTGGGACTGGTGCAACTCCTCAGGAATTTATGAGTGCGGAACTGGGTCCCAAATACGGCCTGCAGAGGTCCCGGAACTGGGCCACTCCATCAGTTACTTACTGGATGATAGCGATCCACAAAAACAATGGAAGCAAGTCAAAGTAGACAAGGGACAAAAGGAGGGAAAGTGAGGAGACTGCGGGGGAAGGGTTTGAACAAAACCAATACCCTGAAATAGGAGGCCCAACCTGGCTGCAGAGTGAGGTCGGTCATGCACCAGGAACATCACTATGAAATTCATCAAATCAAATGTTGTTTCTTCCACAGGCCCACAACCATGTCTTCATCATGCTTCATCAATGATCTGTTCACCCTCCGGCTTTCAGCCCCAGCTGGGCTTTGCAGACCGGCACTCAACACGTCTTTGTCGTACACTCTGCATCCAACGCAAGGCCTGGAACTTGACGGGCATTCTCCCCAAATGTGGGAGATAACAAAGGGAGACAAGCTGGCAGGTGATCTAGTCACCGTTCTGAGATAGCGCTGGATTTGGAGGGGAGGGTGAGCTGTCCAGAGGGAGAGCCCAGGAAGCCTGAAGATGCACTGACATGCATTTACCTCATCTCCAGTTCACAGGCTGCTGAGTAGCATGTGGACCACAAACCACCCCTGACGGAGGGTTGGAGAGACAGCCCACAATCACCACCGTGTCAAATGAGGTTCACCTTTGTAGGGGATGCTGTTCTCATCTCCACGTGGGGAGAGGGGTCAGCAAGGCAGATGCCACCATGGAGGTATACCTGCCTCCCTGCACCTCCCCCAACCCCGACTTGCTGTCCATCCTTCGGCAAATTAGTGCACCTTTCTGTTCTTAAGTTTGCCCAACTATAAAATGAGGACAAAATATCTGCCTTTCAATTTGACATTTTGTATAACAATATGCAGAAGCAGGGATAGAAATTTCCTAGCCATTCTACTCCTAACAGTTTATCTTAAGGATATAATCAGAGGTGCGTTTAAAAGAAAAAAAAAAAAAAGATGTATTTCCTGGGGCATTCTTCCTGGTGCTGAGCAGAATGGTGAACAACAGAAAATAACCTGCTTCCTCAACAACATTATGATGCATACCTCCTATATAACAGAAGACAATTAAGACAGTAAATATTGGGTTTCCAAGGACTATTTATAACATGGGTAAATGTTTCTAAGTAAAAGGCATGAAACAAAATATTATCTTTATAGAATGATCCAACCTTAAAAATATAATCCACAGATATATGTATATATGCACAAAAGTATTATCTACGGGGTTGGATATATACCAGAACGGTTTAAGGGACTATGTCTGGCAAGTGCTGATTTACGGGCAATCTTAATTTCTTTCTTCCGATTTTCAGTATTTTCTTAAAGTTCTATAATGAATATGCATTACATTTATAAGCAGAAAAAAATTCTTAAAAATGTAATTTTAGAAAACCCTGATCATCTCTACCTCACAGCGCTATTCTAAGACTGGTTATAGTAACAGATGCAGAAGCACTTTGAAATGTATAGAGTGATCCGTAATTCCAGTGACTGCATTATAGCTAGTCACTAAATATTTGTGGTTGACCCCATCCAACTGCCCTCCTCCCAGACCAAGGCTATTTTGAGCATGGAACTGCGTGGCGTCCCACCATCTTACCCCAGTGCACTGTGCTAGACTTCAAACTCCTTTTAGAAGTAGCAAATGCAAAGCAAAGCAGATGACCAGTTCTGAGGATGAGAACTCATGAGACATCCAATAGCCTGAAGAATGTCAACCCAGACCTCTCGCCACCAAACCAACCAACCAGACAAACTCCACACATTAGAAACTCCCAAGAGCTTAGATTCTAAGGTTCTGTATGAACCAGCCGGCAATCCACCCCAGATTTGTTGAGGTGTATCCCACGGATGCTGAAGAAGCATTCATCCTGCCACCAGGAACACCAATTCCAAGAGGTCTCAACAAGCAAATGATGTCCCAGAGATGTTAGGGCCCAGTGGTGGTAAAATGCTTATCACTCCAGTGGCTTGGCAAGTGTAAGTAGCCTTCATGTCAGCACAGTGATTCTTCTTACACACACACTTGGGCTTTTAAATTGTGCTTAACTTGGTGGGCTTGAAAGTAGATGAGTGAGTTTGAAACATTGGGGTTTTCACAGGCAAAGCACATTTACTGAGTCAGTTGGTCAGTCACTGATCCAAAGCAATCATTTTACCTTAGTAACTCTAGACCCTGAGAAGTCTCAAAGATCTCTGAGATCCAGAAATTCTCCCTTGAACACAATCCAAGAAGGGCCAATAAATAAACCCTACTCATAGCAAGAGGCATTACATTGAGTCTCCTTGTCTCAGAAAATGACCCGCACATCACAATAAGCCACACTCTATTACTGTAGGCAGCAGTGTAGGTCAGGGATGTAGACTGGCAGTGGCTTCAAAGGGAAAAAATCCACACTGATGTCTCATACTGAGATAGCACAGCTCTCGGTAATTCAAAGCACATGCGGATGGATCAACAATGCATTGTTTCAGCTCCATCTAGCTATAAGCCTGGAAAGGCAGGTACGATGAGGGCTAGAAACCACAATTTAAAAATAAAGGAAAAAGTTAGAAGAGGTCAGTGATTGGCTTGGCCAAGATTATGCAGGCAACTGATGAAAGCCAGCTTCATGCCCCAGTTTCCCATCTAGGGCAGTCAACTTGCCATTGAGAATGACCAATGGTAACCAAGCCTGGAAGGATGATTCAGAACTAGCAGATAAGTCAGAGATGTTAACTGTGTGTCCAAGAATCCTCCTTGTGATTCAAGGACCAAAGGAAGACCAAGCAAACAAGTTTCTCCCATGAGAAAGTGAAGAACCCAAAGCTCCTTTTTACCTCAGAAGGCAGCGTTTCTGAAAGGAGGCAGGACAGAGTCATCCCATCCTCTTGCTTCTTCCTTCTCACTTGCCCCTGCAGTGAGTGCTTGGGAACCGCAAACCGGGTAGCCACGCTCTGAGGCTTGGCAGCTGTTTCCCTCTCTTATCCCCAACCATACAGAAAATAGAAGTTGAACAACATTCCACTTCTCCAAAAAACTTTATACACATGCATGAGCATTCCCCAGAATATATGTAATAAACTGGAAGAGCATCCAAGTAAATAAAGGAAAGATCAAAAGGGAGGTATGAGGCAGCCACATTCAACTCTGCACTTGAAAATTTAAATGAATACTCCTTGAGAGCAAACTACAAAATGCTAACCTTGAAGTGCTGAGTGGCAGGAAGAATTATGGGTTATTGTACTGTCAAAATGCCAGACAGCTGTATGTTGAGTTGCTGCGTTATTTAGACAATCAGAAACTTGGAAGCTAATGTGACATATTTTTTTCGGTGTGAAAGCTCTTGACACGCATCACGATAATTTCTAAAGGGACAAAATGTTATATAAAAAACATGGTGCCTTCAGGAGATGGCCTCATAGGTAGAAGAGCCCCCAGCAGGCTAGCCAAGACATCAACAACTTGGACTTCGCAGAGGTGAGTTTCCTTCTGGTCTTAGTCCAAGCATGGTGGCCCCAAGCAACATGGAGCACCCAGACTCTGGCTTCCTATGCCCACCACCTAAGAAGTGCTCCTGGAGTCAGCTGCCCGGCTGCAGGCTGGGCTGGGCTGGACTGGGTGAAGCCCACTAATTGCAGGATCCTCTCCATCTGGATGAGCAATATGGAGATCACATTCAGAGGATGTCACTGGAGATCATGGCACTGTGCAAATTGGCAGTAGAGATGGGGTGATAATTCTACCTCTGTTCTCACAAGTTAGTTTAATCTCCATGTCTGTTCTTGCTCGGTTTGTGGACAAGCACAATCAGAATGAGTGGCAGCCATTTTAAGGGAGTTCCCAGCTTAAATCGCAGAATCTCAGGTTGGCCCAAGGTCAGCATGGGAGGCAGGCCATGGTTGGTTGCAGCTGAAATTCTGCCTTTAATATTTTGACTACAATTAAGATAAAAATACCACTGAGCCAGGTGACACATTGAGCTTTCATGAATCATCTCTAATTTATAGCAAATGGAAGTTCTGAGAAGTGGTTTTCCTGGGGTGGGGGAAGAGCACGTAGGCATTTGCCGTGCAGGTAAGGGAGAGGGGCCTATGGAACAGATAGGAAGGTAAGCCAGAGAAAAGTCCTGATAGAAGGGACCTGCTGAGATGCTCTACATGGATTTGCCTTCTCTTCTCTGCATTTCTTCTTGACCAAAAGGAAAACTATCTCAGTGAGGAGAAGAGAAAGCGGCTGGAGAGTCAAGGGAAATGTTCCTCTCTGAACAAGCCCTTCCAGTCAACAAGGACAGACTCCGTCCTGAGGCCACCTCTGCCACCTGTGTCAATAGCATGACCTTGAGCAAATTATTTAATCACAGTTTCCTTAACTGCAAAGCAGGAACTACAATAATAACATCTTCAAATCGATGTTGGAAGATTATGTGGGTTAATTACTTAGAGCAGTGCCAGCTGGGTGACAATGTTTCTGCTCAAATATTAGCACAGCATCCTTCTCTTCCTCTTCCCCTTCTTCATCATCATCACCATCATCATCATCACGGCTAACATCCAATCCCTATTGCCGGCTGCAGAAGGCAACTCCCCCAGGACACCTTTCTAAGGACAGCAAAGCAACTTGGAATCACAGAGTTTCCTGTGCTCTCTGCTATGTGATCCCAGAAAGGATCCCACACCCACCCCAGGGAAAGGCCAGCACACTGTGCCATGCAGAGAAGCAAGCCCATTGCCTAGATGGGAATGACCTGGATTGAGATGTTGCCCTTCCACAAGCTCCGCTAAGAGTTTTAAGTAAAGACACTCTCTCCTTTTTTTTCCCCACCTTATTAATTTTTATTTTTATTTGACAGTTAACCTGAATGTTAAGATAATACCCTGTAACCTGGGTACTTAACAGCTGATACATAGCCAGAGGATAAGACTGGTAGATAAATGAATCTGAAGCTGATTCCAAAAGCTGTGCTATTTGGCTCTCGCTAGTCAGATAAGATTAGGATTACAGTGACCGGGGTCTCTGCCTTCCCACATAACAGGGCTTCGAAATTCTCCACCTACCATTCTGGGGTCACTCTGAGGAGGTTCTCAGACCTCTGGGTATGAGACCAGTTACTCAAGTTCCCCGCACAAAGGGAAGAGAGTCAAAGTCTGCTAGAGGAAAGACTGTGCCTTTTTCCAGTATCAGGGATCACTTCTTTCTGAAGTCAGGAAACATCCATACCCTTTAGCAAATTAGCATAGCAGGTGTGCTCACCAGAAATGTCACTTTTATAAATCATTACGGTATTAATTCTTGCCTACAATATGCATAAATGAAGAACTGCAGGCACCATCTATCCAATTCCATCCAACTCTTGCTTGAGTCATGACCATAAACATAGAAGTGGACACAAGGAAGTACTGCATTTGGATGGAAAGAAGATTCTCCCCTACTCACTATAAGGTGCCTATCAGGAGCACTGGCCACTGACTTTCCTAATCTTCCTTTGCTCCTTAAAATGTAAGTCCTTATATGTGAGAGACCTGCATCAATGCTACCCCAATGGATGACACCATTGACAGTCCTGCAGGAGATAGGTTCATATGATCAGTGACCCAAAAACATGCTTTAAAGTCTGAAAGACTTTGATGCTTGCTAGCTTATGACTCTACAGAGTTTCTTAACCTATCTGGACCCCATTTTCCTCATGTGCATAATGCAGAGACTGTCACCCAGTGATAAGACCGTTATAATTAAATGAGATGATATATACCAAATGCCCCAGGACATAGAAGGAGCTAACTAAATGAGTTGTCATCCTTATCGCGATCATCATCATCAATGCAAACAGTATCTTGGCCTTAGGTGTCTCTGCAGGCCACCACGCATAGTAAAGAAGACATCAAACACTTTGTCCACTCGAATCCATATTCTCATCAGTCAGGGACAGACTGCTGTCCTCTGTGAGGTAAGCAGGAACACTCAGGCTACATATAGTCACAGGGCAATGTGCTGTGACCTAAGAGTTCCTTGAATTGGATCTAAGTCTGGTCCTGGCTCAGCCCTAACTCACTCTGTCAGTCTGGCCAGGGCAGTTCACTCAATCATGCTAGGTTTGGGTTTCCTTAAAAAACAAAAACAGGCAGCTTCTCTTTCTGCCATGGGTCCTGTCCCTGTGCTTTAATAAAATCACCTTTTGCACCAAAAAAATAAATAAAATAAAATAGACAAAAACAAAAACAAGAACCAAGAGAATGTGAACTGTCATCATTTCCCATTCATCACCCCTCATAGACATCACTAATCAACCACAGAACTGCTGAGCACAGCAGCAACTCAGGGTTTTTCTCAAAACAGTACCTCTGGAACTCATCACCATAGGGTTTTCTTACAAAATATACATAGTTGACATCCCTAAACTAAATGATCCCTGAGATTCCTTTCTGTTACAACAGGTTATGATTTTATAACCTTTTACTAGATACTTGGAAATGTAAGCATTTAACCAAACCCTTTCACTCATACTGGAAGGTAGGCAGGGAGAAGCTTCAGCCGGACTGGAAAAAACCCAGGGATCCTAAACTTGACTCTTTGGGCAGAAGAGCCCTGGCTGGTAAGAGGTACCCATTTGTCAACAGTGCTTTGAGACCATAACTTTTTTCCATTTCCATGTTAAGCTCATTATGTATATCTGCCCTATATTCTCTTCCTCCTGCTCACCACCGAGCAGTCACACATATTACCCAAACATGTAATATCTGGGTGTGTGTGTACATACACACACGCACAAGTAGATACAAAATGTACCTATGTGTTTACATGCATCGGCGTGTACCGATTTTTTTCAACCCTCCTCTTTCACTTTTGCCCTCAACAATTTCTCTCTTTAGGCCTCATGGACACAGCTCTGCCAACTATTTTTGCCAATTTTAAGCCTAAACTATCTACTTATATCAATTTTGTGAAACATTCAGCTCCATTTAGCAGACGAGAAAGCCGAGGTTCAGAAAAGTTCAGTGAGGGCCATCGAAGAGCCCTGCTATCTTAGGGAAGAGTGGGATTACAAACCAGGGTGTGCGATTCCAAACCAGGGCTCGTGATTCCCACAGCTAAGCTCTGAGTGCAGCCACTCACATGTTGCTGTGGCCCAAAGGTGCCCTTCTCGAGGTCCCCCTTCCTGCTGTCTCCAGATGCCCTGCCCACACCCACAATCTCCCTGCCCTAGTCCTTCCTACATCTCTGCCTGGGGCCTGGCAGCCTCTGGCATTTCCCACGTACACAGTTCACCAAACTGGACCATTGCTTCTTTATTATCTACACAAATATTCTTAATTATTTCTCCTCCAACCCAAAGTACTTATTTCTTATTTATGGGTGTAAATATAAAGCCAGCAGGGCTCATATTTCACAGGGAGCCATTCCAACAGCATCTAGAGCCTTCCAAATTTAAGGAGCAGGAGAGCTGATTCTCTGCCCGTTTCATTATAAAGGGGTTTACCATAAATATTAGAATTTGAATTCCACCCAAGTAATGCATTAATAGATACTAAACCATTAATAATTTCTGCACTTTTTCATAAATGGGCAAAGTCCAATAAATAAACTATATCTTCTCCACAGCAGAGCAGGGTTAACAAGTACCAAGGAGATTTCAAAGACAAACTACTGGTAGGGGCTGCCAGGAGCGAAGATTCATAATGAAACTACAAATTCTAGAGACCCATTTTTTACTGTCCACCATGGCAAGTATCTAAAATTAAATGCTAAGCAGAAATCCGTCCCAGAATCTGACACACAGCAGTTTAGGTAAACAATCTCTGAAATTAAAAACAGATTCTGGATAATAAATAAGTCCGTGTGTGGATCTCTCTGATAACAGATACCTCTCCCTGATAAATCAAAGGCACCAGCCCTACTGAGCCTTTCTAAATTAGGCTAGATGATTCACCTAAAATATTTCATCTCGTGTCACCTGTCTTAATGAACGGCAGTAACAGATAGCTTCTTACCAGTTACTGCCTCGGGGCCAAAGGCCTCCAGGCTAATTATACTGAAGGCCTGGGGAAGGTGGCCCTTCTGGGAGGAGCCTGTGGACAAGGAAGATTTCACCATGATATTCATTTACTTGGTCTCATGAGCCATGTCTACTAGCTTCACTTGCAACTGACCTAGAATTCTAGAAGATGATCAGAGTCAGAGATGAGTCAGAATCAGAGATGCCAGATATCAAAAGTAAATAGCCCATGGTGGGGGGGCAGCAAGGAAGTGAATCCAAACTTTCCCATTCCTAGCTGTGTGAACTTGGACAGATCCTGGGAAATCTTCGGGCCTCCCTTTCCTCATCTGTACAACTGGGATAGTAACAGCTGCCGAGCCTGCCTCCTGGAGCTGTGGTGAGGTTCAACAAGAATGTGCACACAGAACTACTCTGCAGGCCCCAAACACTCTTCTCCTATTACTATAGGTAATATTATTCAGCCATTTATTTGCCAAAATTTCTTGAGCGCCCCTTATGTATCAGGTGTTAGGGATACCTTGCTGGCCAGACAAGACCCACTCCTCATAGAGCTGGATTTGGGGGATGGCCTGTGTGCAATGTCATTGAAAAGGTGACGTGCAGAGCATGTTCAAGAATGGTAAGTCTCTTCAGAGAAATAAAGCCATGGAGACAGCCAGGGTCAGCCTGGGCAGGGAGCAGAGTTGCTGTTTTCAATAGGGAAGGCCTCACTGAGGACACAACTTCTCAGTGAGGCCTTCCCTATTGAAAAAGTAAAGAAAAAAGGAAGAAAGAGAGTGAGTCTTATAAATACTAGGATAGAAAAGAACAGGAACATCCAGGGAAAATACCTCCAAGTAGGGTCTGAGGAGCCACAAGGATAGGAGTTGAGGAAGCCCAGAGCAGGAAGGGGACCCTGGGGCAGCGAGTGGGCATAGCCAGGAGGACGCCAGCCTTCAGAAGGTTTCTAGCAGGGGAGTCGTGTTTTTACAGGAGCACTCCGTGGCTGCTCTACTGGGAAGAACAAACAAATATCCTATCACCATTGTTAATAATAGTGTTATTGTGAGATTCTGTTCTGAACCACTGTGAACCTGGGCTGGAGAAGGAAAGAGAGACAGAATGGGGGCCAAGTGGGGTCCTGATGCTTTTCTTTCCCAACTGCTCAAAACAACTAAGCATAGAGAGGATTGTGTGTGTGTTAGTGGGAGAGTTCAGATAGGCAGGAGCGGGGGCAACTGAGCCCCAAGTCAAATGGAGACTGGGGAGCGGCCCGATGCACCCAGGCCTGCCTCTGTCTCCTGTTCGGTTGTGGAGACCTGCAGGGAGGGGAAGAAGAGTGTTGGGTAGAAGCAAGAAAACCCACTTTTCTCAAGTCCTCTGCCTGTGATGCGTTCAGTGAAGCAACGTGAAGCCCTATTCATTTTAAGCCTGGGGCCTGTCTCTTTATTAAAAATGAAAACAAAATTTTCTCTTAAAAGAAGGGAGCTTGGTTGAAGGCCATGGACCGTATTTGATCAGCGTCTGGTGTCAGCAGAAGTGGCAAGCACAACACAATGAGACGAGCCATCTCGCCTCCTGCGTCGGAATAGAAAATGACGCCGGGGTCAGTCCATTAGTGATCGCAGCTGCTTCTGAAGGAAACACATATAACCTGAATCCAATTAATGAAAGTACCCGGCAGTCCTCACCAATGCTAATACTGAATGAATCTTCAAACCTTGCTCATTCACCAGCTCCGTGTTGCACCAGAGTTCAAGCTCTCCAGAGCACAAGCTAATTCCTGAATGAAGGAAACTATGACTCAGCACTTCACACACACACACCCCACCCCCCACCATGAATTTCTGGCAACTCTGTATTTACCATGAGGCCAGGGTGTGCTTTTCTCTCTTCCTGGACGTCTGCTGCTTCTGCAAGGACTGGGCACGTCTACGACAATGTGGCCCTGGCTCCTTCTTCCTAGGTGCTCACAAGAGCAGGGACTGTCACTGATGGGCCCACACAGAGCCACAGGGAAAGGCTCTGAAGTGGAGCCGGTGACAGGGGTGGGGGATGTAGGTGTCCCATTCTGAGGCCAGTAATGGCACTCCAGTCTCTCCGCTATAGCAGGGCTTAAACCTCGTCACTCAGAACACCTTCACAACATTTGCTATGTGTGTATAACACTAACCATTCTCATTCACCTCTTCAAACCTGTGGTTCTCACTGCCTGGGGACAAGGATGCCCCCCAGAGGAGAAGTGACCATATATGGAGACTTTTTTTTTTAAAGATTTTATTTATTTATTTGACAGACAGAGATCACAAGTAGGCAGAGAGGCAGGCAGAGAGAGAGAGAAGAGGAAGCAGGCTCCCTGCTGAGCAGAGAGCCTGATGTGGGGCTCGATCCCAGGACCCTGGGATCAAGACCTGAGCCAATGGCAGAGCCTTTAACCCCCTGAGCCACCCAGGCGCCCCTGGAGACATTTTTTGATCTCAGGACTTGGAAGGAGGCAGTGCTACTGGTTTCTGGTGTATAGAGGCCAAGACTGCTCTAAACATCCTACAGTGCCCAGGAGGGCACCCTCTTCCCCCTCCCCAAGCAAACAAATCATCTGGCTCAAAATATCATTAGTGCCATTACTCTAAGTGACTCATTTCCCCCTATATTTATTTTAAAAGGGGATTTGATGTAAGTGTCATGAAGAAAAGCCACGATCACATATCATAAGTAGAAAGTGTTCAGAGTCCTAAGGAGAAAGTAATCAGAGAAATATGCACAATGAAAACAATATTAAATTTTGTCAGATGCAGCAGCCTGCTGAAGGCCTTGAGCCTGAGAGTTGCTTTAAAAAAAAAAAAAAAAAGACATATTCCCTCCAAACTGAGACTTTCTCCTTGTTATGATCAAAAGGACAGAAAGAGAATTGGAAAGGGAGTAGCTTTTCCCTATGTGATTAATGATGTATCCGTGCACCTTCCCAAATCATCTTGGGTACCACAAACAGAAGGTGATATTGGCAAAGCTAATCTCAGTCCATCTTCTCAGGGCCAAAACACGGGCATTATCGTGGCTGTATACCAATGAGGAAGCCCAAAGACGCAAAGGCAGTGAGAAGCCCATGTTATTTGCATTATAAATCTCCCAGAAAGCTGATTATGGCGAGATGTTTGGCTTAGAGGTGGGGAAACCCTGCTCAGAGATTCATAGTGGAGGGAGGTCCCTTCTAACGTCTGAGACAAGACTGAGTGATGAAAGCCTTTCCAGATGGCTTTGTGTGTGCAAATCAAAGAAACTACAGCCGATTCCTTAGGCACTGTTTTATGAACCATATTGGACCCCATGCTAGTACCTTGAGAAAAGTATCCTACAGTCACATAATCTAAAGCTTTTCTTATTGTCAAACTTCTCAGAGCCCTCAATATGATAATGAGCATTGCAAATACCAATCCCTTTTCCCCCAGGGGAAAGGAGATGCAAGATTTCTCAAAACTCACCAAGCACATACTTTTACTTTTTTCTTGCGGAACACCCAGTCACCACCCCCAACCCCAGTCCCCCCAGTATTCCAGGGAGCGCAGCGTGTGTCACTTAGTCATAGAGGAAGAAAATATCTCCTCTTCATCAAAGATCATGAGAGTCTCAAGAGACTGCAGTTGTAAAACCACCCATACTTTACAAAGAAAGCAAAAATGATATGATTTTTTAATCACTGTTGTCTGCTGAACACTAGGTGCTCAAAATACGTTCATCCCAACTTAGTCTATCTTCTCCTGACTCTCAAACCCTCTGAAATAATTGGCTCTGGAAATGATTAATGTGTCCAAATAATCCTATCCCTTAATTCCACATCCCCATGGGGGTGAGGTGGGGAGAGCAGGCGGGATTTTCTGCTTTGCAAGTGCCATCTAGAAAGCATCTTGCTCAAGTCCTATTAGAGGCAAGAGAAGTTCTGCCAAGTCCACTCCACCATGCAACCTCTGGACTCTCAGGCAATGGGCAGGCTTGGTTTTCCTGGGTTTCCACCTTCACTCCCCCTTGTGTCAATAATTCTTTTCAGATCCCTTTCCAGTAGGGTCCCGACTGCCCAGGATGCATGGGCCTTTCTTCTGATAAGAGCTCCCAGATGGGCTCCTGGGGACCTCCCACTGAGGATCCCTGAGCTCCGTGGTGGTGACTCTACCCCAAGCTCCACAAAGGCATACCCATTGGCCTGGCCAGTGAGATCCCACGGACTTCTGGGATTGGTTCGGGATGGGTACATGACCCAGTCAGGGACTGTGAGACCCAATGTGGGCTTTCTGAAAGGCTGGTAAGAGGGAATCCCTCTTTTTCCAGGGAGGCTGCTGGGAAAAGAATTTGGCAGTCCTGTGGGGTGAGCAGCCAGCCTGCCTCCTTGAAGGAAGAGTCTGAGACTCACCAGTGGGAAAGCAGCTCCCTGAGGTGGGCGGAGACGTCAGCTGGGACTGTTAGGATTTGGGCTGTGGGTCCAGCCGCACCGAAAGTCACATACACCCCTGGCCTTTCCGGATACGTGGACTAGTAAGTCTCCACTTGTTTATGTTAATTTAAACGGAGATTCTGATTAATAAAACATGCAATGTGCTGGAGGCCATGGTTGCTTGGTATCTCTAACACTTCTGCCTGTTTCCTTTCTCTCCATCTTAAAAAACTCCTTACTTTCCCTACTCACTTCCTTCCCCCTTCTTCCTCGGATTTCTCCCTCCATGTCAGGAAAAAATAAATGTAGGAGGGCTGCGCTAAGCCCTCACATTCAGGGCCCAGACACACCGCTTTCGTTCTTCCAAAGACACAGTCAAACGTCTCCCCACCTCGGGGGACAAGGAGTTCAGCTACAGATAAGTGTTTACAGAGACTGTATACCGAGGCTGTTACTGCATTAGTACAGATAACCAGACAACAGCCTTCATTCTCACCGTTGTAATATATCAGGGTTCTCAGGCCTTGGCCTTGAAGACTTAGACATCCGATGACCTAGGATTTGTTAAGAATGATGTTGGGGGCAGAGGGTGAGGAAGGACTTAGCACCCTCTCTGTTCTTGAGCCCAGTCCTCTTAAATGCATGTCTCGACAACTCCAGAGGAAGCAGCTTCATCATGCACCACGCATGCGCAGGAGTCGCGCATCTCCGCCTTCTGGTGGCGGGCCACGGGGACCCTTCGTGGGGCTGCAGACGTGGACTCGGCTGGCTGCCGCATTCCTTGGACCCCCGCACAGGGACTCAGACAAAGGGACAAACCTAGTATACTCCTGCTCAGACTGCATGACAGAAGTGTTCTTCCTGCGTCGGGCCCTGCGTGCAGAACAAGTGCCCTCGGACCATGACCAGCCACATGGCTGCTTCCCTTGGCAGGCTCAGCCGGCCTTTCCCAACCCTGCTGGGAGGACATGTGGCAGAGAAGGTGATAGGTATGTGGCTTTGACTGTTCCTTCCTGCTCTGCAGACCAGGCCACTGCCAGGGACGGTCCACCAAGGCCTGTGCTCTTTTCCCTTCCTCCTCCTCCAGCTGCCAGCTTGGATCTCATCCGTGAGGGGCGCGCGCGCACACACACACACACACACACACACACACACACACACACACACACATCCCACCCCACCCCACCCCCCACCCCGGGGAAATCCAGACAGCCAGGCATCACAGGACCAGAGCAGATTTTTCCAGCAGTGAGTACCCATCTGGCCACACAGCCAGCCACTTACTGCCCTCTTGCTGCACAGCGATGAGCTCAGCAATAACCAGCGAAATCACAAAGTTGTTGGAGGAAAGGCCTGTCACTTAATCTGCCCTGATATTGACATTCTCACATGACCTCGTGGAACATGGTCAGGGCTTAGCAAGGTACAACTCACTCGCTCTGCCCCAACACTGCCTGGCCTGCTCCCTGCACGAGGAACAGCATTACAGGGGTGTAAGAAAATGCAGGAAAAATAGAAAGGCTTTTGGCATATGCATGCATGTGTATACCCATGTACACATAATAATACACATGGAAGAGACATGCACACATAGACATATGCTCTATTTTATTTAATTCAAGATTTTATTTAGTTATTTGAGGGAGGGAGGGAGAGAGCGAGCAAGCATGAGTGGGGTGAGAGACAGAGGGAGAAGGCGGCTTCCTGCTTGACAGAGGACTCAATCCCAGGACTCTGGGATCATTACCTGAACCGAAGGCAGACACTTAACCGACAGAGCTACCCAGGCCCCCGACATATGCTCTATTTTAAAATATGTAACTTCTGAATATAAAGGAGAGCTACATCAGGGAAATTAAAAATGCTTTTGGGATACATGCACACACTGCATTTCCATAATGATTAAACAAACAAATGTGAATTATGTCTTTTAAATCCAACAAAGCCACATTTCTAACTGCACTGAAGCATTCTTTCATCATTTCCTTACATTTAAAGGATCAGCAGTATGGGGCTATAAAATTTCAAAAGCTAGCTTGGTGGTATTCTTTGCAATAACCGCCTCTAAGACTCATGCTCTGACCAGAGAAGAATGGATAAGCCTTGGAGCAGGCAGGTGACTTAGCCCCAAGTTCAGCCTTAGACTAAGGACAAAGAGTAGAATCCACTGAGAAGATTCCTACATCCTGGGGAAGAGACGTAGCAAAGGTTTGGAGGCTGGGCGCTGAGTGGATTAGACACAAAGTGGCACAGCTGTGCAAGGCAATGGAAGTGCCCAGAAAAAGGCCACACATGTGCCTGGATCCCTTTTCTCCACCCCAATCTGAAACAGCCAGAGGGATTATCCTGTTGCCTGAGCAGGGAGTATAAGGCTTCTGTTCTTCTTCCTAGGATCATATCCCACCTTGACCCCTAACTGGGTCCTAAGGGCCAGACCCCAGCTGCCACACTCTGCCTAGGACCAGCACTAGGCAGCCTTGTGAGTGGCAGCTGGAAGGCTGCTTTCTCAGTGTTAGTGATGAGTGAGGCATGAACATGAGAGAAAATACTTCTCATCAACAAATACTTTTAGTTTCTTGCTGCTGAAATTGGATGGCAGGCCACATGGAGAAGTTAAGAGGGCTGCATTTAGTAGCAAGATTCCTATCCTCTGCCAGATGGGAGAACTGAGTGTGACAAGCTAAGACCACCAACATTCACTTTGGGAGAGGTCATGTACTAGACAAATCCTCCTTACCCCCATGTCCATATCCTAGCAATATAACTTAAATGAATCAGAAGACAATTCATATACCTTCAAGGTCAAGAATACCTTTTCACTATCTCCCAAACCTCCAACTTTCATCCTATCATCATGGGTTTTACCAACCCTGCCCAATGGAAGTTTCAACCTGATACTTAGTCCTGTAACTGTCCATGAAAAATTCAAAATTCAACTCAGTAAATGCAATACAAAACATAAACATTTTATTACACACACACACACACACAAACATATATGTACTGGGTTGTGATATAAAATATATTTCACAGCCCTCAAAAACATCCCGGAGAAAAACATACTTGGTTATTCAGTCCCTTGAGAAAAGATTTCCTTCTGTGTTTTTAGTTTGCTTTTCCATGGCTCCAGAGGCAATGGCTGGTCCTCTAAAGGCCCTCCCGCCTCAACACAACAATCTTCAGTACTCTAAGTGCTACCCTGGCCTGGGGAGTTCATTGCTCCAGACTCTCTCAGACTATGAGGACTTGAGGATGACTTGTGATCTACCCCAAAGATATTCTGTGTGTAGAGAGTCTTCAGGAAAGTGAATGACACCCTAAAGAGGAGATCAGCCCCAACGGGGGGTTGATGTTTGACTGGCATAAGGTTGCTGAGTATTTGAAAGATTTAACAGGTGATCTGTAGCAAGAAAAGGGGGGCATGTATGTAAGAAGAGAAGGTCTGAAGGTTAACTACATTAACATCATAGTTTTGCGGAAGGCAGATTCATGTTCTTAAACTTACCTGTGCATGCCAGCCACATCTCTGTATGTGCGAGTGAAGTGTGGGTCAGGATTCATCTTTTTGTTGCCTCTTATTTCTTATTTCCTAAAAGTTGAAAGGACCTAAGAATAATATTGTTGAGTCAAAGCCAAAGAAACCATTCTAGTAGAAGAGTAACTACAGTGTCTGAAAATACAGGATTGTTATGTGGCATTTCAGTAAGTGAAGCTGAAAAGAGAAAAAGACCTTGCTGACAAAAAGATGGATACGAGAACCATGTGTGCTCAGTGATACTCCACAGAGTCTTCATGGTCCTTGGCACAAACTAGGATTCAATAAATGTCAGAGGAATGAATGATCCAAACCAGAAAATAGATGTTTATCAGATGAATGAACTGAACGGACTCCAAACACACATACACCAAAACACCATACACACATACACACAAAAGCCCCGCTGAGATCAGAAACTATTTTATCCCCAAAATGAAAGCAAAATAATCACAGCACATTTCAAAATTAAAAGTCCAAAAATGAACCACTTCAATAAACAGACAATTTACGTAACTTGCAACTCTGGAACATTTATAACTATCCATAAAAATCTTTGATGTTCATGACAAGAATATTAAGTCGGGCTGCCAACTTTTGTGAACTCATAGTTTAAAACGTGCTAGGGGAGTGTTCCAGAACACATGGATCACCTTGCTTCCTTGTTACCAATGGGTTAATATTAGAAACAGTATTGACTGGTTTCTCACCGGTTGCTAAGCAACATTGTTTCCTTTCCCCAGTGATCTGAGAGAGAGGATAAAAAAAAGGGCAGAAAATGAGAAATGTTGGAAAAATAGGAAAGTGAAATTCAATGGATCATAAGGTACAATTTGTAGCAAGAGTAAAAGAGGAAATAATTCTTACAGGATGTACTAAGACATCAGTTGCTTTATGACATCACAAGAGTAACACATTGAGCCTCCAGCTCAAAGATAGAGAAGAGAGTGGAAGATGAATGTCCCCAATCCCAGCACTGTGCTATTCACGTTCAGTTCACACTTAGCCAGAAACACACAGGGTCCATGGATGACAGTAAGCCGACCATGATGACACACCATTATAGCCCAAACAAACAAACAAATCTATCAAGTCCAAAAATCTCAACCAAACTTTACCCCTTATAATTCACTGTCCCATTCCTTAAGGGGCCTTTTGTTCCCCTCACATCTGAAAGGCCTCAAGTAAGTGACTCATATATCAACAATACTGACTGAGTCCTTACGGTGTGTCAAGCCCTGGGCTGGGAATTGGGAGGTCTGGGTGGAGGTGGGTAGTGATGAAGCCCCTGTCCTTCCCTGATCGCTCCCCACTGTGCTTGGTCCCCCTTGCTCACCATCTCAGTGTTCCACTTTTGTCAGGACTCTAGGATAGAGCCATGTCAAAACCTCACAGAATGACTGAGGAGATATCAGAGGACGGCCCCCCAATCCCCCAGTTGACTACAGGACAGGTCTACCAGACTGCTAAACTGCTTCCTGCCTGGGATCTCCAGGCCTATTCCAAAATTAATTACTCAGAGAGGTAGCATATTAGTCCATTAATGTCCACGTTCATAGAAGAATTCATTACACTAGATGCTGTCATCTGTGTCCTGCGGGAACATGGACACTGGACAGGTCAGTTGTGACAGTGCAGAAAGGCTTAGGAAATGGACCACGCTATGAACAAGCTGGCAATTACGATGTGGGAAGGGGAACGGGAAGGAAGAGGAATCAGAATGGCCTGCTGGCAAGATAGGAATAAAGGAGTTCTGGATAACCCAAAGGCAGGAGGGAGCCCCCAAAGGGAGATGGAGAAAACACTTTTATCAGCTGGGGCCTTGAAGCTGGTCCCATGATGACAGAACGTTCAGTAATTTTCTTAACCTGCCCACACTGTGTTTCTCCATCGACAGAATAGAAAGAACACTTAACCTGTAATGCTGGGAGAATCAAAAACGCTATCTTTAATGCAAACCCCATGGTACCCAAACACAGTAAATGCCATAAACTCTAATCAATGTTATTATCATATATGGAACCACTTTAAACTATAAAACACTAGTTTTAACTGTTAATAAAACTATTATTTATAGCTGTGTCTCAGATTGGTCTTGGTTAACCACGAAGCTCATTCTTCTAAGCCAGTGTTTCCCTAATTTTAGTCAGGTATGTAGCACCCTCCATTTCTGCTCTATCCAAGTGCTATCTTTTGTCATTAATAATAATACGACTACCAGTAAAAACCACAATAATGGTAACAGCAGTAGCAACAACAGCAATGAAAAATGTTCACAGAGAAATGATGATATGCCTAGCACTATTCTAAGAGCTTTTAAGTACAAATTCATTTAAAACAACTCAAGGAGGGAGGTACTATTATTAACGCCATTTTACAGATAAGCAAACTGCAGCACAGAAAGGTGAAAGTCATTTGGCCAATAAGGGGTGGACCACAAATTCAAATTCAGACTGTCTGACCCCAGAGCCCACACATAACCACTCTGCATCCTGTCCCCATTCATCTCTGTATGCCGCATTTACTTAATTTTGTAAAAATTAAATTTTTTGGTAAATTTTTTGGTAATTTTTGTAAATTTTTTGGTAAATTCTGTAAATTTTTTGTAAATTTTCTAAATTTTTTTATAAAAAATTGACTCACTTAAAAAAAACCTTAAACTATGTGATATCTACAAAATCCTGTGTTAGATATTCTAGTTATAATTTACTCATACAAAAAGTAATTACAAGATTATTTTAAAATTTCCATTTACTACCTAAAATCATCCGTGAAACAAAACAGGAAAGTACTGCCGTATGTACCTGGAAATTCCTTCTGACGCCAGCCCTGAAAACCATGGACCGATACTAACAACCCATCTGTAGCTGTTATTTCAACACCCTTTTGCTACCCCCTTCTTATAATTGAGTCTGTTTTTATCTGGCATATGGCTGCCAAAATGAAGGAGTCTATTTTCCTTCAGCTACTTGTGGCTCTGTGATTAAGTTCTGGCCAATGAGATATAAGGAGCTGTGGTATGTGGGACTTCGCACAAGTTTTCTTCAAAGAGAGCGAGCCTGTTCTTTGTTCTTTTCCCCTTCTTCCTTCTTGGAATGAGCACGTGACGACAAGAGCGCAAGCCACCATCTTGAATCATGAGAAAATACACTTAGAATGATAGAGCTCAAAGAGAAGACAGCTAGGGTTCCTCATGACGTCATGAAACTATCAGACCCACCGTTCACTACCTACCCCTATATGTCCTTTACGTGAGAAAGAAATCTCTATGTTAATCCACTTACTGTGAGTCTTCCATGTGAGAAAGAAAGCTCTATAATGTTAAGCCACTTAATTTGAGTCTTTCTCTTACACACGCCTGAACCTCATTCTAATGAATATAACCACCCCTCTCTTACTCTGGCACCATACCTACCACCCCAACCAAGATACGACTGGAAAAACCCTACCCAAAGCATCTGTCAGGAACTAAACAAGGTCCTGCGACAACAGGTGTTGTCCTTTATGTAATCATTTATGAACCACTGGTTGACATGTTTTATACACAGTATTCTATTTACATCTCCCAACAAGCCTATGTAGGTCCCCATCATGTGATGGGAACCATTATAACCTCATTTAGATAAACAAGGTAAAGGAGGCACAGAAAATATTTAAGTACCATGCCTGAGGTCACCCAATTAATAAACGACAGAGCCAGAACTCAGACTCTGCAGTGTGACTCCAAAGGATAAGTTCTCAACCCTACTGTTCTCTCTTGGAGCCAAGGGGCAGACTCTGGACTCTCAGAGGAGCTGACTTCTTAGTGGTTCAAACAGCATCCCCATCAGAGACCCCTGGCCAACTTCTCTGAAGGTCAAAATGACTTTGGTCTTTCTAAAAATCACCCTGGGGCCCCAATAGCCCCTTTTTGTCATGATAGTAACACTGTATCTTAAGTAGGACCGAATACAAATCTGATGTCTCAGCATAAATGTCTGAGTTATTTTGTAGGTCAAAGAAACATTCAAAAATATATTCAAAAGGAATATCCAGAAAATCTTTGTCTCCTGCCCCTCATGAATTCCATTCAGCTCCCCAGATGCCCTGGACGAAGTAGGGCATGTGGCCCCCCACGGCCACCATGGAGTTAATTTGTATTTTCAAGGCCTGGCACATGTTCAGTCAAAAACCTGGCTGAGTGCCTGTTGTTTACTGAAGCTGGGGAAGAAGCATCTGCAACATTACGAAAAGCATATTGTAAAAGGCAACACATGCAAATTAAACCTCTTGAGCTATGAGTAAATTGCTGGGAAAATTTATAACTCATTTAATAAAACTTGAAGTAAATACATAGCCTGGCTCCCAGGGAAAACAAAATATTTCCCACAATTCTCTCCTCTAAAAAAAAAAAAAAAAAAAAAAAAGGGACCATCGGGCCAGACAGCTCTATCAAGTATAAAGTATAAATAGCAGCTGCAGTGGTAAGCAAAACCCATTTTTGAGTTGTTAGGTGTTTAATACCCACATGGGCAGTGCCATACCCCTCCCCCGCTCTGGCATGTATTGGACCATGTCCAGGCCCAGAACATTTCCACAATAATCCAGATTATTGGCTCTTCTATGCACTAATTCATTTAACAAGTATTTTTGTCTACCTGAGATCCGCCATGATGTGGTGACTGAGAACACATGCTCTGAAGTCTTGCTCCCTGCTTTCGAATCTAGGCTCTGCCACTTAACTTGTTGCGTGACCTTGGGCTCTGGTTGTAAACCCTCTGTGCCTCAGTCTCCTTACCTGTAAAGTAGGAATTAGACTAATACCCACATCCTGAGGTCACTGCGAAAACTGATTAGACACATGCATGTAATGTGCTTAGAAAAACGTGTGGCAAAAAGCAATCTCTTATTAAATATCAGCTGCTTACTATTTATTAGCTGGTATTCCAGGCCAGTCAGTCTGGGAGGTACACAGAGTCCAAGGTGGAACAAAGTAGATGAGGCCCTCCCTCATGGAGTTTATCTTCTGCTGGGGATAGATAGATAATACACAGGTAGACAAATAAATAAAAAGACAGTAATTGGTACTCTGTAGAAAACAAGATAGAGTAATGGACTAGACTGTGAGAGCCAGTTGGGAGTGGGGACTATTTCAGTTACACTTTTCAAAGAAAGTCTCTCTGAGGAGGTGACATTGGAGCTGAGACCTGAATGATAAGAAGGAACCAACGAAACCAAGAATGTTCTAGGATGTTCTACACAACAGGGACAACTCCTTAAAGATTCTAAGACCAAAAAAGAAGAAGAGGTTGCTGTCTTTGAGTGACAGCCCAAGACCAGCAAGAAGCTCATGTGTCTAGAATGGGAGAGGCCCAGAAGGCAAGGTGAGAGAGGCTGACAGGACCAGATCACACCAAGTCATGGAAAGACTTTGGATTTTATATCAAGTGCAAAAGGTAACCCCTGGAGGGATTTAACAGAAGAGTGACATGATCTAATTGACAATTTAAAGGCCTGCTCTAACTGCCACGCGGCAAAGGCAAAGGAATTGCAGGGAGGCAAGAAGGGAAGGGACAGAGCAGGAAGCTACTGTGGTTGTTCCAGTAAGATGTGATGGTGGCTGAATCCAGGGTGGTGGTGGTGGAGACTCAGGAAATATTTTAGGAGTAGAGCTGACAAGACTTCAATGGATGGATGTGGGGTTGATGGAAAGAAAATAAATAAAAAATGACTCCTAGTTTGGGGAGGTCTGGTTTATTCATCAGCCTGTGATGAATATTGTAGAATATTGAGCAGACATGGCTTCTGTTTCTAAGAGAGCTCTAAAGATAGTCGGTCAGAGCAGCCTAATATCCATGACACAGAACAAAGCAAAAATGTGGTGTAAGTGCTTCCAAGCTTCAAAGCATTTTCAAGGAAGGTCACAAAAACAGGGCACCCCATCTGACCTTGAAGAATGCAGCCATTGGCATTCCATGAAGAGAGGGTCACATGAGCATATGCAAGTGTGTGTTGCAGGGGGAGGCAGTCCAACATGGTCCACTCTAAAGAAGCAAGACAAATCAACAGAAATGGTAGCTTCCATCCAGTTCACTACCAATTCACTGAAAAATCTCCTAGAAGCCTGGTGCGGAAAGGATAGTGGGAGGGAGGTAATGACCTCATTGCTATTTGGTCACCCTTGATTCTATCGTTCAGATAAGAATTATGAAGTCCCACTGCCAATGCAGAGACATTCAGGCATGTGAGGCAGAGGTTCAAAGCCCCAGGACTTTCAGTCGCACAGCCCTGGGTTCAAATCCCAGACTGAACACTCATTGGCCACATGATCCTGGACAAGTCACTTGACCTCATCTTGTCCTTGATGTCTATGAAATGGAATAATAATGGATGTACCAAGTAGAATTAAGGAAAACACTCATAAAGGACTTAACACAATGCCTGACATGAGATAAAAGATCCCAGTAATTTCTATTTAAAGAAATGATTCCCTCCATAGCATCCCATAGGTCTTATATCCCATAGTTTGTATATACCTGATAGCTACTGCCCGCATAAGTATCTCTACTCCTCACCAGTGTGTGAAGTACATAAGTGAGCAGTTTGGGGGTTGCTCATCTTTACTGCTCATAGCTAACATGGTGCCTAGCATTAACAATAATACTGTGATTCTTATTACTTCTGGCGACAATATTTACCGAACCCTACGTTCAAAGCATGACACCAAGCACTTTTGGGGTATTAAATCATAGGAAGGGAATAAGATGGTGGTAGAGAAATTGTTCATTTGGAATCTCTGCCCCATTGCTTACCAACCATCTGCCTTTAGCAAATGGCTTAAGCTTCTACAATTCAGCATCTTCATCTGCAACATGGGGAGAGAGCAGGATGAACCTCATTAAGTTGCTGTGAGGATTAAATGAATGAATAAATGTGAAGCTCCTAGGACAGTTTTGGTTTTTAGTAGGGGTTATAAAAGTGTTCACTATAATCCTAATCATTAATCACAACAACCCTTTGACTCATGCACTGGTATCACCCCCATTTTACAGACAAAAATCACAAAGGCACAGAGAAATTCAACAACCTCCCATGGGAACACATCTACTAAGAGGCAGAATCAGGATTTACACTCAACAATCTATCTCCAGAAACCAGACATCTAACAAATATGTTTTGGAGGAATAAATGAGCATCACACTTGGCTGGGAGGCTCGTCACTTGAAAGCTTCAGGCCTGAACGTGAATGTGTTATTGGCAGGTGCATGCCTGGCAAGGTGTGTTATCAGCCTCCCCTCTACAGAAGCCCCAGGGAGCAGTCCAGTAGAACACAGGACATAGCTGTGGATGAAGAAGATGCTGTATCTTCCATAGAAATTAATAGAAGACAGAAAAAGAAAATTGGGAGTAACGGTATATCACTGACAAAAGAAGATGGAAAATTGACCGCCCTAAAAATGAAAATTTTGCTGTTCATAATTCTGCTGACATCTACAAGGCAACTATTGAGACTGCCCAAATCACACGCCAAGCCCTGGCAGAAAAGCCCAGAATCAATCGGTAAACTAGGCTCCACCATGTGACCTAAATGAAGCACACATCACTATACGTATTTTGGGGTCTCCTTTGTAGATACTCTAAATCCAGATTGATTTCAACTAGAGAACCCTTCCTTCCAGGCACAAGCAGCCTTTCTATCCCACCCCTTGGGGCACCTTTGACAACCCCATACTCATGGTGCTACGATAACTTATCTTCTTAATCCAGGTGCCCTCATGCTTTAGAGGACAAGGGCACAGGCCTCACTTGTCTTGCAGGTCCTTATAATTGTCATGTTTCCTTTCACCGTGGAAAACAGACAGTTGTGGCACTTGAGAACTGCATATGGCTTAAGGCACTGGGGCAACAGTGCCACACAGACCTGAACACGAATCCCAGCTCGATTACTCATGGGTTGCATGGCCTTCAGCAAGTTACCAAAGTTACTTAAAGGAGTCGAGCCTCAGGTGCCTCATCACTACAATGGGATGACAAATAGTACCAACCGCAGGACTGCTGGAAAATGAATGGGAGAGTGCATGTGAAACCCAGTGCCCAGCACAGAAGCTCTCATCAATGTTAGGAGCTACTGCTACGGTTCTTGTTGAAGTGCTTTCTTCCAGAAAGGACTTCCTGCCAATGTAGGATTCATTTGTGGGGTGGGATGAACAGGTGGAGCCAGAGTATTTTTAGGGCAGTGAAAATACTCTATATAATACTGTCATGATGGAGACCTGTCATGATACGTTTGTCCAAACCCACAGAATGTACACCACCAAGAGTGAACCCTCATGTAAACGATGGACTTGGGTCATTATGATATATCAGTGCGGGTTCATCAGTTGTAACAAACCCTGCTTCCAGATGCTGATGATGTCAGGGCAGGGAGTATATGGAAATCTCTGCCCCTCCTTCTTAATTTTGCTGTGAACCTACACGTGCTTTGAAAAAAAAAAAGTTAAATCAAATAAATCAATCTTTTGAAATAATTTCCCCCAGGATAGCCCATAGGCCAGAGGAACTCCGTACCATCTCTTAACTGGAATTTCTGTAAAATGTGCTCCAAGGATTCCCCAGCCCAGGCCTCGCACGCTGCAGATGGCAGCAGTGGAGAGTCAGGGATCCTGGCATGGAGGAACTTTTTCGACTCCTAACAATTGTTCTCATAATAAAGGCAGAGAGGATGACTGCTTCTGACGCACTGCTCCAGGCCTCTCGCCAATCTCTCCTGGATTTGGACATCACTCAGGCCCATCAGAATCCCGGGACTGCTGTCTGCTGACTGACAACAGAAAGGGAAATTTAGAGGTGTGAGTGAAATGACAGAGCTGTCACGGCTGCCTCTGAAACGACTCTTTTCTTAAAGAAAGGAAAGATAACAGGGGGAAAAAAAACCCTCAGACAGCTGCGATACCCTGTCACAGCGGCTGGGAGAGTTTTTTTCAAAAAAGCTTCAGATGGATTTTAGAAATGAGAAGGGCAAAATACTTACCCCGAATCTTAATCTCAGGTCTTATAGGTCTAGAATAGAATTTGGGGACAAATTCCCACCTTTGGACCCTGTATAAGAAAATCTTGGCTCAATATTTTTATTGGGGGAATGGCAGCATTTTTTCCCTCTTTTTAAATTTAAAAAAAAAAAATCCAAATTCCAAATCTCAGACTCCCAAATCACCTTCCTTTGAGATCAGCTCATGACCTCACATCCTAATTTTTAGGTGAACTTTTGGTCAAGCAATATATATTCATCATGGAGCTCTTCAGCCCTGACTCCTGTAATTCAACACATCAAAGTCACTTTTCTGACAAACATCCAGAAAACAGCTTAGGTGATATGCTCAAGTTCCTGATCTCACTTCCCCTTCCTTGTCATCCAATATTTCCACCACTGTTAGTTTAAAATGTCTTGCTTCTTTCTTTGACATCCAAAACATGAAAAAGTGACCATTTGGGAGGACTCTCTCACAAACAAACCACTCTAGACTGAAAGGAACAGGCCATCTCTCCACCCAGCAGCCCTTTTAGCAACAGAGAAGTTGTTGGCGAAGGAGATCATGTTTCAAAGGCTCCATTTTTCTGTTTTCTGAGAGCCCTAACTTTACCATGAGAAGAAACAGATTCCCAGTCTCACCCACAGGTCAAGCATAGCCCAGAAAGGAATGCCTTTATTAAGATAATGCCTTGGAAAAACCAATAATTCTAATAGCAACTAAAAGAATAGATCATAATAGATGGAAGGAAATTGCAGTTGGAGTATTTTTCCAAGAGTCCAGGAGGGCTGAGCAGAACCAAATAAGAAACCCCATCCCTGCTTGTAAAATGCTCTAGAAGAACCACAAAGCTACCCTGAACTGCTGATTGATGTAACACTTGGATCAGAAATACACTGCATGAAATACAATTTCCAGAGAGGAAAAGGAAGTCCTTGATGAGCCTGGTGAAAAAGTGATGAAAGCTTCACTCAAGGCTTCCACTTCAGTATCAGATTGTGGGAAACTTTCATTGAAACGACCCAACTGAGTCCATTAGCCATCCATCGGCAAGCACTACATAAACCCTTAACACCTCAGCTAGGAGAAGGCCCCCTAATCACCCTGCTTTCCTGCTGGGAGGAGAGGGAAGGAAAAGCAGCTGCCTGAAGCCACCCCAAGACACCTTTCTTCTTTGATGGGGACAGAAAGAAGGGAAGAGAATATCGAAAGGAAGGAAAGAAATAGTCAACTTCTTCTCTTCTCTACTATCAATGTATTAACCGCAGGGCCATTGAGAAACCACCTACTGTGGAAAAGAGAAATGGAGATAGTGTTAGACCAAGAGTAAAAAGACAGGGTCCTGATTTGGGCTTTTACTACCCATGTGACCTTGGCACAGGATTCAATACCCGCCCCAGGTCTAGACCCGGGACAGTAACTACTGCCTTTCCTACCTTCTAGGGTTAATCAGAATTTCCAATGTGACAATGGCAGTGAATATTTTCAACATTTTAAAACAATGAACAAATAGAAGGCATCATTACTATCTTAGATACTATGTACGTCATGACTCTAGAGTTTTTTATCCTTGTCATAGCCGTCCAGAGGTGTAACTAGGACATGGTCTTCTGTGCCCATCTCCCTTCCAAGTCCTCTCTCTGTTCATCCCTAACCCCTTCCGAATCCCTTCATCAAATTCCCTAGCTATGTCCTGACTTGTGGTCCCTAGGAGTGCCTGGCAGAAGAGGATAGTTCAGTGACTGCAATAAAACTCCATATGTATACATGCTAGAAACTACCATGATGCATACTGGGACCCAAAGAATGAAAAGTGTTGGCTACAGAGAGGAGAATATGGAGGTGGTTTTCAAAAATTTTGGAGCACCAGCACTTCTCTTCCCAAAACGAATCTTTTGCAAAAGTTTAGTGTAATTAAGTAGATCACAGTAGAAGAGCTGGGCCTGAAGTAGAGGTGAGGCTCACAGAACACACACCAGCTTCCACTCACCTGAGAGGTGGACAGGAGAAGTCTCCAAACCCATGGACATTTCATCTCTTCCTTGTACAGATGAAGAGACTGGAGCCTACAAAAAGCAGAAACTGGACTAAGGGCCCAAAGCTAGTTCTTGGCCAAGCCAGATCTCAATGTCCTACTCACTAGCCCATGCCTTTTTCACAGACCACATTACCCAGAAGGGGGCACAGGAGGGTCTGTGTTTGACTAGAGAGCTGGACCCATAATTATCCAGAAAGAGAACCATGGAGGCCTCAAGGAAAGAATACACATATCTTAGGAATCATTCAGTGACAAAGGTCAAACTGGCCACATGGTCAAGACTGATTTTTTATTCAACCTGAATTTCACTGTAGCATGTCCTGTCTTTGATGTCTACCTCAGACTACTCCACTTGTAGAGAATCCTTGATAAACCAATAGATAAGCCAAGTACCCTCTAGGACATCAGCATCAGAGCAAAGTTTCAGCATGTGGGAGACACCCCAGTCCACCACCACTTGCAAGCTACCTTTTGGAAGGCATTATATTTAAAAGTTGTGTCCAGGAAGTCACAGTTCAAGTTCCCCTAGAAACAGTATTACTGCTGACGAGTTTCAAAAGGTAGCCCAGGAAATTCTATTTGACACCTAGTTTAGGATGTTACTAAAGGGATCACCCTTTTT